>NW_007245728.1:332459-375869 GCF_000164805.1 Carlito syrichta
CACTCACCTCAGCCTCCCAAAGGCGCGGGATTACAGGCTGAGCCATCGAGCCCAGCAAGAAAGAAATTTTTAAGAATGTTGAGAAGGGTTCAGAGAGAGAAGGC
Organism: Carlito syrichta; assembly: GCF_000164805.1. Lineage (NCBI taxonomy): Eukaryota > Metazoa > Chordata > Mammalia > Primates > Tarsiidae > Carlito > Carlito syrichta. The sequence goes on from NW_007245728.1 coordinate 332,564, forward strand.
GGGTAATGAGCCTGTTAGAAAAGACTATAAGGCCGGGTGCAGTGGCTCAGGCCAGAAATCCCAGCACTTTTGGAGACTGAGGTGGGAGGATTGCTTGAGCCCAGGACTTCAAGATCAGTCTAGGCAACATAGCAAGGCCTCATCTCTACAAAAAACCGACAATTTAGCCAGGTATGGTGGTGTGCACATGCAGTCCCAGCTACTGGGGAGACAGAGGTGGAAGGATCGTCTGAACCCAAGAAGTCAAGGCTGCTGTGAGCTGTGATCATGCCGCTGCACTCCAGCCTGGGCAATAGAGTGAGATACAGACTCAAAAAAAAAAAAAAAAGAGAGAGAGAAATCGGTGGCTCAGCCTGTAATCCCGTGCCTTTGGGAGGCTGAGGTGAGTGGATTGCCTGAGCTCGCGGGTTTGAGACCCGCCTGGGCAACGAGACCTCATCTCTACAATAAATCAAAAAATCAGCCGGGCGTGGTAGCGCATTCCTGTAATTCCGGCCACTCGGAAGGCTGAGGCGGAAGGATCACCGGAGCCCAGAAGGTCGAGGCTGTGGTGGCCAGGAGCAGCCACTGCACTCTAGTCTGGGCGACAGAGTGAGACTCCAACTCAAAAAAAAAAAAAAAAAAAAAAGACAATAACTACAAGATCATAGAAAACAAAGAGGAATTCCCTAATACCACTATCAAAGCCATCAGAGATTGAATGATTATTTTTGCAAAATAAAAATACGTATTTGTGTAAAAGATGAATATAGGGTAACATCATGTGCTAATCTGAGTGCTTTGAAATCAATGAAAACCGATGGAATTGGCTCTCCTAATTTCCTACTCTGGTATTGCCTTTTCCTGTGTTCTGCTGATTCACTAAAATATGAACCCATGGAATGTATGACAAAAGGCATCATGGTAGGAGTGAAAAAATGAAAAACTGGCAGTGCTCTGCAGGTCCTGCCAAAACACTTCCAGTTGATTGAAGGATGTGACATGTCATCCCTGTAGCTCAGAAGACTGTAAGAGGGGTGACCCGTTTGCAAGATAGGGTCAGGTGTTCCCCAGAGAGTTGAGACTTGGGGAGCTGAGGGGGGGCAGGGGCTATTTGGTAGATCACCAGGCCTTTCTGGTGAGAACACAAGATTCTGATCTCAGTATGCTACTGATTTATTTACCAAGAAGGCCCCCCAGAATCTGTACGGCAGTAAGAACATCTACACTTCCTCACTGGTGATACAGAGACCTGCTAATGTCTGTCCGTTTTTGCATAGTCCCAAGAGAAGGGCATGGCAGGGGCTCAAGTATTTCTGTACATTCCTGAATAATATTCCTGGGAGCTAATCAAAGGCACACTTCCCCTTGTCTCCTATGCACTCCCAAGTAAGTAGCTTCAGGGGATCCTTGACTTCCCTGTAGTCTATGCCCCAACAACTGAAAGATGCAAATCTCTATTTACTACCTTTTTCTGAGTGATTATACGTTTGAAAATATAGTATCAATGTCATCGTAGGCCTTGTGATCTGTATAACTTTTGTATCAATGGAATCCTAAGTTTTGTGATTCGTACAACTTTTGTGTAATGCATGATGTCTTAGGCCTTGTAAACTCCCTTTACTCTATGGCAAGCTTGATTTAACGCTTCTGGCGGGCCCTACTGATAAAAGCTATGAGAGATCTCTGATACCAGACACCAGGAAGTCTGGACCGAAAAATGTCACTATCGATAAATGCCGCCGAAACACAAGTTCTATACAATGCTCTGCTGGTCGCGTGGCTAACGTGTAGGTACTAACAACTCTGGACTTAGAAAAGTGAGCCATAAAAGCCTGGAGGGTGAGCAGAACCATTTTAGAAAGACCTCGAGCCCGGCTCTGCTCCCTGGATTCGAACTCAGAAATGAACTTCTTTCTATCAGTTCCCTGCCCCTTTGATTTACTGGTATCAAGGGGAGCAACTGAGTGTTATGCAAAAAGAATAACATGGGTCCATTTTCTTTATTTATTTATTTGAGTTGGAGTCTCACTGTGTCACCCAGGCTGGAGTGCAGTGGCATACTCAGGCCACCCCAGCATCAACTTGCTGGGCTCCAGTGATCCTTCCGCCTCAGCCTTCCAAGTAGCCGGAACTACAGGCGGGTACTACCACGCCCAGCTAATTTTTTTGATTTATTGTATTTACGAGGCCTCGCCAAGTTGCCCGGGCTGGTCTCGAACCCACAGGCTCAGGCAATCCACTTGCCTCGGTCTCCCAAAGTGCTGGGATTACAGGCTGAGCCACCGAGCCTGGCCAAAAAAGAACAGTGTGGGTCCATTTTAAAGGGTGGGTAGGGAGATGCATCAATTGCCCTTCATCTTGTCAGAATAAGAGGCGATGGGTAAAAGCGGAAGCAAGAGATGTTTCAGCTAGACAAGAGAAAGACCGGCATCATCCTGGGAGCTCTTTTTTCCTCCCCACAGTCACGCTGTCTTTTTCTCTCTCATTGAAACCTCCCTTGTTTCTTTCAACTTCAGCCCGTTCGCTCATTGGCTTTAGCAACAGGGAAGAACAATCAACCCCACCTTCATTCTTCCCTGTAGCTCCAGACTGGGAGGAAAACTGCTTCCCAAACTGCTTTCCCTAATTACTTTATAAAATATTTTCTGATTATAAAAATAACACATGCATATAGAAGAAAATTTAGAAAATGCAGAAATACGTATGCGATATATTTTTACAACCACATACTGTACACACTCTTCGTAAGCTTTTTTTTTTTTTAAACCCCACACCACTTTATTTCAACCTTTATCCCAAAACGTAAAAAGTGTTACAAATGTGTCGTTCTGGGCTTCAGACACTAACCCCCGTCCTCACACGCAGGTGGTGTGAGAGGGTCAGCAGGGACGTTCAGAGTCCCTTCCACCCTGGAGAAAGGGATGCCCCAGAACTCCAGGCCCTTGGAGAACAGATGCCTCCTCTGAGACCTCCCTCCCGCCCCAGACGGTCCTCTTCAACGAAGAAGAAACATTTAGAATTCTTGAAACCTGTCCAGGAACAGGGTGCAGGTGGCCATAGTGCAACCGACAGAGACGAGCCATGAGGGGTCATCACCCAAGCTCTTACCCACTCCCCCTGCCCTCCTAGAGCCTGCAGACCATCCCCCCCAAGGAGGGCTAGGACCTGACCCCTTGCTTTTTGGCAGGAAGGATGGGACACAACTCGACTTCCCGCTTCCTCTTCTTCCCCTCTCCTCTTCCTCAGAAACATCATTGCTTATGGTAATAATCTGGTGGCACCAAGTGATCTGTGCCAGGCCAGAGCTTGACTTCAGGTAGAAAGTCACAGGTAGCTGGAAGTCATCCAGGCTGAGCATGGACTGGCAGGACGACTTGAGGCTGGCCACGGAGACTGCAATCTCCTGGTGGTCGTGATTCGGGACCACAGTTTCCACCACATTACTCTCATCCTTGGCCCCTCGCTGTGGCAGACCATGGCCAAAACCTGCTGGTGCTCTACCTCTTCCTATTCCTCTGCTCTGAAGGTGAAGGAGCAGGTATGGCTAGAGAGCTCACAGCTGGAGAAAAAACTGTCCATGGTGACCAGAGCAGGGCCCCGCGGGCCCCTGACATTCCCCTACTCCCCCGTGCCTGACTCTCCTGGCACAGGATCCCAGGAAACTTTGTTTTGTGTAAGGATACCTCATTAACATCTTTCCATCACAATGAATATTGTCTTCCTTTTCTTAGCTGTGCAGTATTTCGTTCTATGAGCAGAGTAACACAGTCTTCTCAATCAGTCCCTTTCTTAATTAGGTTGCTTCCTATCCTTCCCTACTGTTTAAAAAAAAAATGCAACAATGAACACAGTGGCAGCTAAATCTTTTTCCACTATTTTAATCATTTCTGACAGATATATTATTATGCAACAGGTACAACTAATCTAAGGTCCTGGAAGTTAGGACAGTGAGTATTTTTGAGGAGTGCCAAGGTGGAGAAAAGGGAGGTATATCTTCTTTATCTTTTTTTCCTCTTTCTTTCTTTCTTTCCTTCTTTCTTTCTTTCTTCTCCCTCCCTCCCTCCCTTCCTTCCTTCTTTCTTTCTTTTTTTTTTTTTGAGTTGGAGTCTCACTCAGTCACCCAGACAGGAGTGCAGTGGTAGCTCCCTGCCGCAGCCTCGACCTGCTGGACTCCGGCGATCCTTCCACCTCAGCCTTCCAAGTAGCTGGAATTACAGGCATGCGCTACCACGCCCAGCTAATTTTTTTGATTCATTGTAGAGATGAGGGCTTGCCAAGTTGCCCAGGTGGGTCTCGAACCCTCAGGCTCAGGCAATCCACTCACCTCAGCCTCCCAAAATGCAGGATTACAGGCTGAGCCACCGAGCCCGGCTCTTTCTTTCTTTTTTTGAGTCAGGGTTTCACACTGTCACACAGACTGGAGTGCAGTGGCATGATCATGACTCACTGCAATCTTGAACTTCTGCCTCCCAAGTAGCTAGGACTACAGGCATGCGCCACCATGCCTGACTAATTTTTAAAAAACTTTTTGTAGAGACAAGGTCTTTCTATGTTGCCTAGTCCGGTCTTGAACTCCTGGACACAAACGATTCTCCCACCTTGGTCTCCCAAAGTACTGGGGTTACAGGTGTGAGCCACCATGCCCAACCATCTTTTTCATCTTTCTATCCACATCATTTAGCACAGTTCTTGGTCACAGTATATAATCAGCAAATACCTGATGAATAAATGAGATGCAATGCATCTCATCCAAGCTTATCACTTGGGTAAAAGGTAAGGGAATTCAGACATGATGGAGAAGTATTCTGAGGGCAGAAAGAGATCTTTTAGGTTCCTTAAAACAGGGGTCCCCGACCCCTAGCCGCAGACTAGTACCGGACCATGGCTTGTGAGGAGCCAGGCCACACAACAGGAGGTGAGCAGTGGTCAAGTGCAGCTCTGTCTTCTGTCAGATCAGCCGTGCCATTAGATTCTCATAGGAGTGTGACCTCTATTGTGAATGGTGCATGAGAGAAATCTAGGTTTCCTGCTCCTTATAAGACTCTCATGCTTGATGATCCTAACCCCCTATCTGTGGAAAAACTGTCTCCCACGATACCAGGCCCTGATGCCAAAAAGGTTGGAGAACGCTGCCTTAAAGCATTGCATAGCTGCCCACCTATGTAACCATACTTGTGACCAGCCTGTGTCTAAGCTCTTTGCATATTTTAGGGGCATATGACTTAGGAAAAGATCATATCCATTTGCAATAAACCAATATTGCTTGTAGGATGCGGGTGTGTGTTGTGATTCTGATGAGCCATTGTGACCTTAGGACCAGCTCTACACCTGCACACAGGGTCTCCAATCTTAATAATGCTTAGGAAACCCACAGTGATAGGTGGGAAGGGAGAAAACCTTCTTGTCACACTTTATGCCATAAGAACTTCCAGGAAATGTCAGCCTAAAACAACTAAAGTTGTTCCCTTTGATTGAATGTTTCAGAACTGCCTAAAAGCTATCTGCTATGCCCTATTCAATTCTTACAAAGGTGTTGAGATCTTTGTAAAGACAGAACTCTCAGGCCGGGCACAGTGGCTCACTCTTGTAATTTCAGCACTTGGGGAGGCCAAGGAGGGAGGATTGCTTAAGCCAGGAGTTCAAGACCAGACTAGGCAACATAGCAAAACTTCAACTCTACAAAAATATCAAAAATTAGCTGGGCATGGTGGGATGCACCTGTAGTTCCAGCTACTAGGGAGGCTAAGGCAGGAGGATTGCTTGAGCCTGGGAGGTCAAGGCTGTGGTGAGCTATGATCATGGCACTGCACTCCAGCCTGGGCAACAGAATAAGACCGGATAAGAAAGAAAGAGAGGAAGGAAGGAAAGGAAGGAGGGAGGGAGGGAGGGATAGAAATCTCAAGACTGAAGTAAGAAGGATTTTCATGCTCTTAAGAATACTAACACTATAATCCAAGCACTTTGGGAGATCAGTGGGAAGATTGTTTCAGTCAAAGAGCATCTAGCAGAAAAAATAGAGCTAAACAAGTAGATTCACAAGAGTGCAGAGAAAAAATTGTTGAAAATCAAATCAGTTGTTTAATGTTGGAAGGGAGGAAGAAACTTTAAACTCCTTTTTTGCCTGAGTTCAGATAAAGCTGGTCCATACTTTTTTTTTTTGTTTTTTGAGTTGGAGTCTCACTCTGTCACCCAGACTGGAGTGCAGCGGCCGCTCCTGGCCACCGCAGCCTCGAACTGCTGGGCTCCGGCGATCCTTCCGTCTCAGCCTTCCAAGTAGCTGGAACTACAGGCGCGTGCTATCACGCCCATCTAATTTTTGATTTATTGTAGAGATGAGGTCTCACCAGTTGCCCCAGCGGGTCTCGAACCCGTGGGCTCAGGCAATCCACTCACCTCAGCCTCCCCAAGCGAGGGATTACAGGCTGAGCCACCAAGCGCAGCTGGTCCATGCATATTAAGAGGATATCAAGTATCATTTATTGAGCTATGGCCAGCTTTATTCTGAAAATAGATTTGAAGCTGACCAAGAAAGTAGAATACTTTCACTCATGGATATGAGGGGCACTAATGTAATTGGAAACAAAGATGCACAATAGGTTTATAGTTATTGATTGAGTTTATAGTAGGAATAATACATGATACGAGATGTCGGAAAGTCAAAGACTCGCTTGATGTTGTTCTTGCCTCTGAGCGCAGAATCGATGCAGAGGAAATGATCGCTGGCAACACTAGCGTGGCAAACAGCAAGTGTCAGATGAATGTCAGGAGAGACGGAGAAGGAAGGACCCACAAGGGCTGTGGGAAGAGCAGGTGGAAAAGGTGGGTATTTGGAACTGCAGCTGTTACCTCACAGAGATTGTACTCAAATTCCCCAGGGTTGCAGAGCAAGAGTAATAGTAACAATCCTATTAGCAGTCTTGTGAGTATTTTGCAGCAGCCCCATGAGATTAAGCACTGTTCTTATATGCACTTTACAAATGAGACTCTGTTCAAGCTTAGAGAGTTTACGAATCTTGCCCGAAGTTCCCAGCTTGTCATAGCAGGAGCCATGAGACCAGGCATTCTGCTCTCAACCCTTAAGCTGTTCTAACACTGTGACTTTAAAGCAGGAAGAACCAGAGCGCGGTGGTGGCTCATGCCTGTAATCCCAGCACTTTGGGAGGCTGAGGTGAGAGGATTGCTTGAGCCTAAGGGTTCGAGACCAGCCTGGGGCAACTTGGTGAGACCTCATCTCTACAGTAAATTAAAAAATTAGCCAGGTAGGCTAGCACGTGCCTGTAGTCCCAGCTACTTGGAAGGCTGAGGTGGAAGGATCACCTGAGCCCAGCATGTTGAGGCTGCCACTGCACTCCAGCATGGGAGACAGAGTGAGACTTCAATCCCAAATAAACAAACAAACAAATGCATAAAGCAGGAAGAATGACAATTTCAGGATTCCTGGTCCTGCAGGAGAGGATGGTGAAGTTGATAATGAGTGGAAACAGCCGGGCTTGGTGGCTCAGCCTGTAATCCCAGGGCTTTGGGAGGCCGAAGTGAGTGGACTGCCTGAGCCCGCAGGTTCAAGACCAGCCCAGGCAACTTGGCAAGACCTCATCTCTACAATAAATAAAAAAAATTAGCCGAGCGTAGTAGCGCGCACTTGTAGTTCCAGCTACTTGGAAGGCTGAGGTGGAAGGATCGCTGGAGCCCAGCAGGTCAAGACTGTGGTGGCCAGGAGCATGCCACTGCACTCCAGTCTAGGTGACGGAGTGAGACTCCAACTCAAAAAAAAAAAAAAAAGATAATGAGTGGAATCCAGTTCAATGTCTGCTCTGACCCTGGTAAGGATCACAAGACCACTCAGTTCTATTCTATATTGCTTTGGAAAGTGTATGAAACAACAATAACTGCAGAAAAGAGAAGAAAATAAGGAACCAGAGCAACGCAGAGAACACGAAAATAGAGTTAAATATATGTGTGTATGAGGATATGGTATGTCGGTGTGTGTGTCTAAGTATAAAACAATAGAAAATGATGTCATATATATACCTATTAACATTCTGATGCTCTATGTATCGTAAATGATGTAGCTTTTGTGTTCTATTTTTGTATCCATCAACAACCACTATAATATTGGGCAGGACATTTAATTAGAATTTTTCTAAACATTCATTAGTTTAATACAGGGCACATAGTAGGCATTCTATAAGTATTTATAGATTGCCAAATATTAACAATGGGAGGGACTCAGTGGCTCACACCTGTAATCCAACACTTTGGGAGATCAGTGGGAAGATCGTTTCAGCCCAGGAGTTTGAGACCAACCTGGGCAAAGTAGAGACTCCAACTCTACAAATATGTAGAATTTTCTTTTTAATTCAACATTAGCTATGAGTTAAAGTTTTATGTGGTGCAATGTCTCCTAAGTGCCTAATAATGGCAAGTTGTAGAAGGGAAAAAGAGTCAAGGGTGAACACAAGCAAAAGTTTCCTTTTGCTTTTTTTTTTGTTATTTCACCAATAAATGTTCACCTTCTACACATGCCGGTTGCCAGCAAAAAGAAACAGGAGGTTGAGGGGTCTAGGAATCCTACATAGTCCCCATGCAGTTAGAGAGGCATTCACCCCTGCACCATTTGACCACATTTCTATGCTATTTAATGAAGTATTTTCTGACATTCATTCTGCAAAAATGGGAAACACAGACATATGATATAGCCTTTCATTCAGCACAAATCAGAACTGACCTGTGTGGTTTTAGGAGACAAAAGATGTATAAGTGATCCTCTTATTGTCTCTATATCAACTCTTTAAATTTTTTTTTTTTTTTTTTGAGTTGGAGTCTCATTCTGTCGCCCAGACTGGAGTACAGTGGCCGCTCCCGGCCACCGCAGCCTTGACCCGCAGGGCTCCAGCGATCCTTCCGCCTCAGCCTCCCGAGTAGCTGGAACTACAGGTGCACGCTACCATGCCCGGTTAATTTTTTATTTATTGTTGAGATGAGGTCTTCCAAGTTGCCTGGGCGGGTCACGAACCCGCAGGCTCAGGCAATCCACTCGCCTTGGTGTTCCAAAGCCTGGGATTACAGACTGAGCCAACGAGCCCAGCCTACATTTATTTTTTTAATTAAAAAAAAGTTTTTTTGAGTTAGGTGTCTCACTCTGTCACCCAGGCTGGAGGGCAGTGGCAAGATCACAGCTCACCGAAGCCTCAACCTCCTGGTCTCAGGCAATCCCTCTGCCTCAGTCTCCCAAGTAACTGGAATCACGGCACGTGCCATTACATTTGTCTAATTTTTTGTAGAGTCAAAGTCTCACTATGTTGCCTAATCTGATCTTGAACTCCTAGGCTCAAGCATTTTTCTTGCCTCCACCTCCCAAAGTGTTGGGTGTACAGGTGTAAGCCACTACACCTGGCCTAAATTTATTTTTTAGATTATTTCAGGACAGCAGAAAGAAATATTACGTTGCTCATTTTCTCTGTTTCCTAATCATTGCCACCTAAGGAATCTGTCCACAATACCCATTCATGTCCAGGTATTGCAGCAAAAGTTATTTCTCTAAGCCATAAATTCCTCTTGACTTTACTAAAGTATGAACGACATATACTGAAGATTACTCAGGCATGAAGGAATCCTTATCTGGCTTCAAAATTGCCAAAATGAGAAAGGGCTACATGTTTAGGGACATTTAGAAAACAATAGTTACAGAAGACATTTCATTAATAAAATTTTGTTATAAAGCTTAGTTCAGTCTTGACATATGTGTTGTTATACATAATAAGAATATCTAAAATAGTTTTCCTATTATTCTTTTTGAGTTTCTTAAACCAAGACTGTATGTTTAGCACAAAGAGAACCGTCCATTTCAAGGAAGATCATGTTCTAAGTAAATGCATAAAATGCATAATAATAATAATAATAATTAATACTCATATAACACACTGAATACCATAAGTATTGAGGTGCTAAAGCAAGTAACATGCAGATTCAGTATTAATAACAATATCTTTAGTTAGAAGAGTAAAAGAAATGAAAAGCAAAGCATCTATTGACATTGGCTTTGGAATCTGAACTTGAAGAGTGTTGCTATTAATGCGGTTTAGAGTGGTGTTCCAAAGTTTGTGGAGAAATCAATCTGTATCTCCTTGAAGTCCTTTTAAATTTTCCTTTTTAAAATTTTGAATTATTTTTCAGAGACTGGGTCTCTCTCTGCTGCCCAGGCTGGGGTGCAGGGTGTGATCAGAGCTCACTGCAGCCTCGAACTCCTGCGCTCAAGTGAAGCTCCTGCTACAGCCTCCCGAGTAGCTGAGAGTACAGGCGTGCACCACCACACCTGGCCCTCACACTTCCTTTAAATCTGCTCTTTAAGTCATACTATAGACGTGAGTCCTACTGTCTGGCTCTCCTCCACTGCCACCATGAGCTTCACCACCTACTCTACCAACTTCCGGTCCCCGGGCTCCATCCAGTCACCCACCCTCTGGCCCACCAGCAGCGCGGCCAGCGTCTATGCAGGCGCCGGCGGCTTGGGCTCCCGGGTCTCTGTGTCCCGCTCCACCAGTTTCCAGGGTGGCTGGGGGCCCAGGGGCTCGGCCACGGGGATGGCCAGGAGTCTGGGGGGCATCCAGAGCAAGAATTCCATGCAAGAGCTGAACGACCGCCTGATCTCTTACCTGGAGTGGGAGAGGTGTCTGGAGACCGAGAACCAGAGGCTGGAGAGCAAAATCCAAGAACACCTGGAGAAGAAGGGACCCCAGGGCAGAGACTGGGGACATGACTTCAAGACCATCGAGGACCTGAGGGCTCAGATCTTTGTGTCTTCTGTGGACAATGCCGGCATCGTTCTGCAGATTGACAATACTGATGACTTTCAGTCAAGTACGAGACAGAGCTGGCCATGCGCCAGTCCATGGAGAGCGAATCCATGGGCTCCACAAGGTCACTCATGACACCAATGTCATCTGGCTGCAGCTGGAGACAGAGATCGAGGTTCTCAGGGAGCAGCTGCTCTCCATGAAGAAGAACCATGAGGAGGAAGTAAAAGGTCTACAAGACCAGATTGCCAGCTCTGGGTTGACCGTGGAGGTAGATGCCCCCAAATCTCAGGACCTCAGCAAAATCATGGTGGACATCCAGACCCAGCATGATGAGCTGGCTCAGAAGAACCGAGAGGAACTGGACAAGGACTGGTCCCAGCAGATCGAAGAGAGCACCACAGTGGTCACCACGCAGTCGGCCGAGATTGGAGCTGCCGAGATGATGCTGACAGAGCTGAAACGTACAGTGCAGTCCTTGGAGACTGACCTGGACTCCATGAGAAACCTGAAGTCCAGCTTGGAGAACAGCCTGAGAGAGGTGGAGGCCCGCTATGCCATGCAGATGGAGCAGCTCAGTGGCACCCTGCTGTACCTGGAGTCTGAACTGGCACAGACCCGGACAGCGGGCCAGCGCCGGGACCGGGAGTACGAGTCTCTGCTGAACATCAAGGTCAAGCCGGAGGCTGAGATCGCTACCTACCGCCACCTGCTGGAAGACAGAGAGGACTTCGGTCTCAGTGATGGCCTGGACAGCAGCAGCTCCACCCAGACCATCCAAAAGACCACCGCCAACAGGATAGTGGATGGCAAATTGGTGTCTGAGGCCAATGACACCAGAGTTATGAGGCGTTGAGGTGGCGGGAACAGGGCGCCCTTCGGGGAAGCAGGAAGCCAATAAAAAGTTCAGAGGTCAAATAAATAAATAAATAAACAAATAATACTCTAAGCCTATCACAATAATTTCAAACTTCAAAGAAGATATCTTGTATCAGAGAATGGTGCTATATGATTCTTTGTGTTTTTAGAGACTGATAAGTCACTGAATATAAATGTGTGTCAATTTAGACATGTTGCCAACATGGGAGGTGGGGAGTAATTTGGAAGCGAAACGGATGCAGTAATTGGCTTCTCTATTTTGAAAAGCCAACCGTACTAGTAGATATTCAGTCATTTATTAACATTCTTTTGAGTGCCTATCCCCATAAATTATGTGTGCTTTTAGAGACAGGGTCTTGCCATGTTGGCCAGGCTGGCCTCGAACTCCTGGGCTCAAGTGATCCTCCCACTTCATCCTCTCGAGTAGCAGGAACTACAGGCATGCGCCACCATGTCAACAACAAATCATTCCACTGCCTCCACTGGCATGAGAACAGGCATCTCTCACAGCAGACAGGCCTTATCCCACTACCATATTTGACCGGAGCATCAAAAGTAAGAAAGACAAGGTCCCAGCTCTCGATGAATGTATGATCTCATGGAGGAATCAAACATAGGAACAAGCACGAGAGTGTCAGAGTCGTGGAATGTATCAGCAAGGTTGGCGCGCAGGAGAGGCCCATTCCAACCCACAGCTGGTGTGGAGGGGAAAAAAAATGGAGAAGAGGAGTCCGGAAAATATACAGAGAGAAAATTTCCAAACTATTTCCCGTTCCCAGCTTGCTGAGTGGGGAAGAAGGGATTCATGAGTGGTGTAGAAGTGATGTTAGCTGCCTAGGGCATCAGGGGAAAATGCCAATGGAGACTCAATGCGGTGGTTTCTCAATCTTTCAATCCATTGCAGGGAGATCACATGCAACTGAGCAAAGGGAAAACAACTCAGCCGAGAAGGATACAGGCCTCCGAGACTGTGTGGGGACAGTCCCAGAGATGAGTCACTAAAGACACATGTCCAGCGTTTCCCAGAACCTCAAGGCTCGTGGTTGCTGGAGTTGCCCCAGCCTGGTGCCATGTCCTTGCACGAGAGGCCTTTGACTTCCAGTCTGAGAGCAGTGATCTCACACATTTCCCCACCCACGGGCTCAGCTGTCTTTTGATCCACAACTGGGAACATCTGAGGCCTGTCTGCAGTGAGAGATGCCTGTTCTCATGCCAGTGGAGGCAGTGGAATGATTTGTTGTGCCCTGGAATGTCTGCCTCACCCAGTGCTTGGCTTCTCTGCTTTGAACAGAAGATTGAGGGCAGTTGTGTTCCCCTCTTGTCCAGAGTGGAGATGTGTTCTTTCTTTCTTTCTTTCTTTTTTTTGAGTTGGGGGGGTCTCACTCCTCACCACCACACCTGGCTAATTGTTTTTTTTTTTTGGTAGAAATGAAGTCTCACTATGTTGCTCAGGTTGGTCTTGAAATGCTGAGCTCAAGCAATTCTCTCAATCTCAGCTTCCCAAAATGCGAGGATTACAGACGTGAGCCACCGCACCTGGTAAAATGTGTTCCTTAAAACTGATGTTGTGATTGTGGTTAGGGGAAGTTAAGGCAGGTCCCTCCAGACTGTATCTCAAGCAGATGTATACATCACATTCGCAAGGAGTACTGGGATCTAACTGCCCTGATACCAGTCTTCTCGGGGGATGTGGTTATGGGTCCCTAACAGAAAACTTTAAAACTGAATCTTTATAATACAACCCATTTTTCCCCAGGTTCTGGTTTTATTCAAGCTCGGTGAGAAGTGTGAATGGAGAGAGAGAACTAGACTTGGCAGGGGTGTTGCTTACCCTGCATGCTGGGTGCCACGCACCAAGTCTGCACAAAGGAGGCACTCAGAAAAAAATTTGTGGAATGAACAAATTGTCATAATTAAGGACTAGAGTGGAACGTTTTCAAACTAAATATTTGTGTCTCACCCTTTATATTTTGCTATATATCATTCAAACTATTGTTTCCAATGCTAAAGTGATTTTAATATTTTAAGCACAGTGTTATTACATTAAACTTTATTTTGGAAAAAATAAGAACAAAATCAAATGACTAAATGAGTTGAGCTTTCTAAATTAAACGCACCTGCGGGGAACTTCGGTTTTTGTTTTTAAATGAGAAAACTGCAGAGGCGGCAGCCGCAGTCAATACGTGGCCTTCCAAATTAATTGCACACCAAGTGCTTGAAAGACAGTTGAAAGATTTGCAAATGCCTTCCTCTAATGGACAGAACAAATGATAGACGCTTTTTTTTTTTTCCTGAGTTGGAGTCTCACTGTGTCACCCAGACTGGAGTGCAGTGGCTGCTTCCAGCCACCGCAGCCTCGACCTGCTGGACTCCAGGGATCCTTCCGCCTCAGCCTTCCAAGTGCTGGAACTACAGGCGCACGCTACCACACCCGGCTAATTTTTTGAATTATTGTAGAGATGCGGTCTCACCAAGTTGCCCGGGCGGGTCTCGAACCCGCGGGCTCAGGCAATCCACTCACCTCAGCCTCCCAAGGCACAGGATTACAGGTTAAGCCACTGACCCCGGCTAGACGCTTTTTTTTTTTTTGAGTCAGTCTCACTCTGTCATCCAGGCTCCAGTGCAGAGGCATGATCACATCTCACCTCAGTCTCGACTTTCTTGGGCTCAGGTGATCCTTTCACCTTAGCTTCCAAAGTAGCTGGGACTATAGACAGGTGCCACGACAGCCAGCAGCCAAATATTTTTATTTTTATTTATTTATTTATTTATTTATTGAGTTAGAGTCTCACTGTCACTCAGACTGGAGTGCAGTGGCTGCTCCCGGCCACCGCAGCCTCGACCTGCTGCGATCATTTTGCCTCAGCCTTCCGAGTAGCTGGAACTACAGGCATGCACTACCATGCCCAGCTGATTTTTTGATTTACTATAGAGATGAGGTCTCGCTGCCCAGGCGGGTCTTGAACCTGCGGGTTCAGGCAATCCACTCACCTCAACCTCTCAAAGGCACGGGATTACAGGCTGAGCCACCGAGCCCGGCTTTTATTTTTATTTTAAAGATGTGGAGTACAATTCAGGGTTAGGTATACAAATAGTCATTGTACAGGTAAAGTTTGGGCCTCACTTTGGTCCCCACTTCACCTGGTTTGAGATCATGTTCCCTTATTGATGAAGTGTGCCCCTCACCCCGCTCCCTCCCCCGGCAGTTTCCCACTACGGCCAATCCTTTCTTATAGTATTATGATAATTGTTCAGGGTCTGCTTATGAGTGAGAACATGTGGCACTCAGTTCTTTGTTTCTGTGATAGATCTGAGTATTGCAGACTCTAAATCCATCCAAGTTGCTGCGAAGTTCATCATTTTGTCTTTCTTTATGGATGTGTGGTATTCCATCGTGTATATGTACCACTTTTTTTTTTTTTTTTTGAGTTGGAGTCTCACTGTCGCCCAGACTGGAGTGCAGTGGCTGCTCCCGGCCACCGCAGCCTCAACCTGCTGGGCTCCGCAGATCCTTCTGCCTCAGTCTTCCAAGTAGCTGGAACCACAGGCGCGCGCTACCACACCCGGCTAATTTTTTATTTATTGTAGAGATGAGGTCTCGCCAAGTTGCCCAGGTAGGTCTCGAACCCACGGGCTCAGGCAATCCACTCACCTCAGCCTCCCAAGGCGCGGGATTACAGACTGAGCCACCGAGCCCGGCTTGTACCACATTTTTTTAATCCAGTCTACTTTCGATGGGCAGCATGGTTGGTTCCATGGTTTTGCTATTGTGAATAACACCAGCAGCCAATTTCTAAATTTTTTTGTGGAGACGTGGTCTTACTATGTTGCTCAGGCTGGTCTCAAACTCCTGGGCTCAAGCGAGCCTCCTGCCTCAGCCTCCCAAAGTGCTGGGATTACAGGCATGATTCACTATGCCCGACCACAATAGACTCTTTGGGCTTAGGGAAAAAAGAAACAAACAAACATAATAAACGGTGACAGGGTGAATCAAACAAAGTGGATGTTAATTGCGTGTAGTTCTAACAGTGAAAGGATAAATGTGTGCATGACGAGAGTCACAGGGCTCCATTTAAAACACCCTGGAGCCTGGGGCTGCTGCCATGAGTGTCGCCCTGCTGTGCGGTGAATCTCGGAGATGAAACCTTCTCCTGCAAGGTGCTCTTTGTTCCAGTACTGAGAGTCTTGATGAACAATAGGAGGTAAAATAATGAATTTGATTCTGTGCTGTACATGAACTTGATTCTGCCCATTCCTCTTTGGGAAGTTCAGTGAAACTTAACTGTGTTCAGAACCTAGAACAGTGCCTCTAGCTCTTAGCGTAGTGCCTGCTGATGCTTACAGAAGGAAGGGGAGGGGAAGGAGTGGAGGGGAAGAAGAACATAGAGCAGATCACGTGAGAAGCCAAACCCCGATACTCAGTACTTTGTCATGTGAATCCCTGAGGTCACCAATAGCGGCAACCCACCTCAACTTTTCCTCCCCAGAAAAATTCACAAGTGTCCTCAGTTCCTTCTCTATCACCAAAACTTACTGGTTCTAAATTTCCTTGAGTCCCAGAGTTTTTCCAACTCCTTCTTGGTCATCAAAACTTACTAGTTGGGTGACCATGGGGACTCGTGTCTGCGATCATGGCACTTCGGGAGGCCAAGGCAGGAGGATTGCTTGAGGCCAGGAGTTCAAGACCAGCCTGGGCAACATAGTGGGATCCCTGTCTCAATTTTTTTAAATATGTTTTTTAAAAACTTACTTGTTTTATCCTTCATTTGCCAAGGGTCTCTGATAGGTAACTTACTAATTTGATTACTTAATGAGATGAGGTGTTCATGGCTGATAATAGTGGAATGTGTTGCTCCTTCAGATATATTTGCATTTTAATTGAGATCTTGAATGCCTGAATCTGAAAGATTAAGAATAATGTGAGAATCTCAGTCACTCCAGGAATGCCATGGAAAAAGTGTTTGGGATGGGATAGTGGGCTCTCTTGTCATTTTATTGTCATCAATGGATGGTTGCCATCTATCTCCAAGTCTTTGAGAGTAGACGGTTTTGTGTTCTTTAGAAGGTTCCCTAGGAACACAGAAACTACGGAAGCCCATAATGGCTCATTTCTGGATCTGATTTTCAAAGATCAATAAATCCAAATGTTTAATTAAAAAGTCTTTTAAAGTTTGAACTTCATTTCTTCTGTTTCCATCTCAGTGGAGCTGGAGAGAAACAAGGCGATAACTCTTGCCATGAAGCATTCCATTATGCCCTTGAAGACAGTAGTTAAGTATGGTCCTCTCTAGGCAACAAACCTCGACTTCTCTAGACATCTCTCTTCTTAGTAAAGAATCCTTTCTGCGATGCTTTTGCCCTGTCGCAACCTTTTTCTGGATTTGCTCTGTTTTTTTCAACGATTTCTAAAACTCAGATGCTGTGCCTGTATTAGACACCTCCCCCCTTTTATTTTCTCCACTTCCCTCCTCAATATCCTCTCCTTCATTCTTTCTCTGATGCCTCCTGAGGCCTCGCAATCTAACCCACACTTGCAACCTTGTAACTCACAACTACCATCTCGGGAAGACTTGGAGATCCACTTCTCACCTCAGTCCACAGCAGCCACCCATTGGTGATGATCATAAAATGACAATAGAATTTCATTACCCCTGCGCCAAATAGTTTTCCCCAGTTAAGTTGTTGCTTAAGGAATTCTAGGCTGGGCACAGTGCCTCATGCCTATAATCCCAGCACTTTGGGAGGCCGAGGTGAGAGGATTGCCTGAGCCCACATGTTTGAGACAAGCCTGGGCAACTTGGTGAGACTTCATCTCTACAATAAGTCAAAAAATTAGCTGGGCGTGGTAGTGTGTGCCTGTAGTTCCAGCTATTCGGAAGCCTGAGACGGAAGGGTCACCTGAGCCCAGCAAGTCAAGGCTGTGGTGGCCATGAGTGTACCACTGCACTCCAGCCTGGGCGACAGAGTGAGACTCCAACTCAAAAAAAAAAAAAGAAAGAAATTCTAAAGGCTAATCTTGGAACAAACCGGGCATGGAGCAACCATCCCACCTGAGAGAAGACGTAGACAGTTGATCTACCACCAGGTTACAGTCAAGGTGATACCAGCCAGACCCCCTAGCCAAGTGATCATTCAAGATCATCAACAGAACAGAGATGTGTAGACCCTGCCCAACTCCCTCATATTTCCTATACCAAGCTTCTCTTTAAAAGCCCCACGGTAAGCCGGGCTCAGTGGTTCAGCCTGTAATCCTGCGCTTTGGGAGACTGAGGTCAGTGGATTGCCTGATCCTGCGGGTTCGAGACCTGCCTGGGCAACTTGGCGAGACCTCATCTCTACGATACATCAAAAAAAATTAGCTGGGCACGGTGGTGCACGCCTGCAGTTCCGGCTACTTGGAAGGCTGAGGTGGAAGGATCCCCGGAGCCCAGCAGGTTGAGGCTGCGGTGGCCGGGAGCAGCCACTGCACTCCAGTCTGGGCGACAGAGTGAGACTCCAACTCCAAAAAAAAAAAAAAGAGCCCCACGGTAAAACAGAATTTTTTTTAAAAGTCAAGGTCTCAGTCTTTCATGCAGGCTGGAGTGCAGTTGCATGATCATGACAATTACAGCTCATGGCAGTCTTGACCTCCTGGGCTCAGGCAATCCTCCCACCCCAGTCTCCTGAGTAGCTGGGACTACAAGTACGCACTACCACACTTGGTGAATTTTTAAATTAATTTTAATTCTCTTTGGAGGTGAGGTCTTGCTATGTTACCTAGGCTGCTCTTGAACTCCTAGGCTCAAGTAATCTTCCTGCCTCAGCCTCCCACAGTGCTAGAATTACAGGTGTGAGCCACCATGTCCAGCCCAAAGCTGAAAATTCGAGATGGCATTTGGGACATTAGTCTATCCTTTCCTCAGGTTGCTGGCTCTTGAATAAAACTTTCCGTTGGCCGTGTTCAGTGGCTCACCCTGTAATCCCAGCACTTTGGGAGGCCAAGGCTAGTGGATAGCCTGAGCCTGAACGTTCAAGATGAGCCTGGGAGACTTGGTGAGATCTCATCTCTACAATAAGTCAAAAACTAGCTTGGCATGGTAGCACACACCTGTAGTTCCAGCTACTTGGAAGACAGAAGCTGAAGGATCACCGGAGCCCAGCAGGTCAAGGCTGTGGTGGCCGGGAGCGTGCCACTGCTCTCCAGTCTGGGCGACAGAGTGAGACTCTAATTCAAAAACAAAACAAAACAAAAAACCCTTCCATTGACTCTTGTTTCTCAAGTTTGACTTTTGAGCAGCAAGCACCTGGACCTGGGTCCAGTAACAATTTGGGGGGTTAGTCTGAGATGAGCCCTGAGTAGCTTAGCCCACCTGGCTTCCAACAGATGAAGCAGTTGGCTGTGACAGTGAGCCAGGGCTTACCTGTTCACGCTATCAGGCAGGGCAATCGCTCCTCAAGGGTACCACCTGCACGCTTGACAAGGATTCTGGGGACCTCCCAATAGGTGCCGAGTGTTCTTTATTCAGAGATTCTCCCTTCTTTCCTCTTTGTGTATCAGTTGCCTGCAACACACTGCTGCAAGGAAAATGATTATTTGGGAAGTCAACAGACCTCAAAGCCTGGGTAAGTCAAACTGGTCTGTATATCAGGAATTCTTTGTCTCTGACCATTTATGCTTCTATGCCATTTGGATCTACAGGGGATCCAAATTTTCTGTCTCTGTAATTTGGGCTTTCACCCCACCTGGACCCACCACAGGTCATTATCAGTAATGATTGATTTGAGATAAGGTTTTCTAAGATTTCCCCCATCCTTCTCATTAGTGAAAATTTGTTTAGAAGCACTACATTTGCTTATGGACTTGTTTGTTTAGTGTTTGTAAGTTCTTTCTTTTCTTCATTCTGTAAAAATGGGGGGCTCATTCTCTATTCCACCTCAGAGACCCCGGCTTCATCCTGGCAGATTAGAAAAATCCACAGCTGTGAGCCCATGACCAAGAAAAAGATGGTTTTCTATTGCAGGGTAGCTTGGTCCTTGTATATTCTGCCTTCTGAAGGATCTTGGCCCTGAATGGTTTTCTAAATTCTCATACTACTTTACAGTTGAACTGGTTTTGTCAAAAAATAGGCAAACATCATGAAACATTATATTTGCAGGTTTTTATGTTATGACAAAATAAAGATTCAGCCTGCTCTGGGCCAAACTTAAGATAGCTATTGATAGCCGGGCTCTGTGGCTCAACCTGTACTCCTGCACTTTGGGAGGCTGAGGTGAATGGATTGCCTGAGTCCGCAGGTTCGAGACCTGTCTGGGCAACTTGGCGAGACTTCATCTCTACAATAAATAAAAAAATTAGCCGGGCTTGGTAGCGTGCACCTGTAATTCCAGCTATTTGGAAGGCTGAGGCAGAAAGATCGCTGGAGCCCAGCAGGTCAAGGCTGCGGTGGCCGGGAGCGGCCACTGCACTCCAGTCTGGGTGACAGAATGAGACTCCAACTCAAAAAAACAAAACAAAACAAAGATAGCTATTGATTCAGAGAGAAAGGAAGGCTGTCAAGCTACTCCCAGATAATCAATAAGGGACAATAAGGACCTAATGCTAATGAGAAACTCAAACCCTGTGAGCTACTCCCTCACCCCCTATTGCCCCTCCTGAGTCAGCTCCAAGACTAGGCAGACAGATAGCAATGGCCCTCCCCAGTGTGAAAAACTGAACTGGTTTTCCCTCTAAGACACAAGAGGGAAACCAGTTCAGCCAGAGCACCCCCCTCAACTGGGTTTGAGCAATTTCTCTTGACTCAATATCTAGTTGGAAACTGAATGATCAGAGAGAGCCCACTGGATAACTAGGATGTGTGCCTAGTATATCAGATCTGCTCAACCGGAAAAGCTCAAACTTCCTCCTATGACCCATAGAAAATGGCCGACATACTTGCCTCTATATTTCCAACACGTCATTCCACTTGGACTGACATACATTTCCTGTTAAACATACTACTCTTGGCTGACAAGAGAAGGCTAGTGATTGGCAGAGACAGAGAGGAGACAGAACACCTCCATGAGGATAACCCAAATAAGAAACCGGATCCAGCACTGGCCACCAATTGATATACCCCAGTTAGGACCCCAATAATGGAGGAATAGGCCAACTGTGTCATTATAAGTGGTGTATCTTAGCTAGATTAAAGAAAGGAGTGCCAAAGCAGAGACGTCTAAATAAAATTCAAGTGATAATTCAAACAGCAGACAAGAATCCCTCCGAAGTTCTCAAGCCTGTTTATCAGGCTTGTCATAAAAACATAGAGGCTGACCCAGAAGTTCCTGAGAGTCTATGAACAGTCAATATGACCCTTTACAACAGTGTGCTCTGACATTAGAAAGAAGCCACAAAGGCTGGATGGGACACTTGGGATGAATCCTTCCCAGTTGGTAGATGTGGTTTTTAAAGAATGCACAGCAAGGGAGGTCAGAGAGTGAAAACTGGCTACAGGCTGGGTTCAGTGGCTCAGCCTGTCAGCCCAGGACTTTGGGAGGCCGAGGCGAGTGAACTGCCTGAGACTGTGAGTTCAAGACCAGTTCCAACAACTCAGCGAGACCTCGTCTCCAAAAAAAATTTAGCTGGGCATGGTAGTGCATGCCTGTAGTTCTGGCTACTTCGAAGGCTGAGGCAGGAGGATCACCAGAGCCCAGCAGGTCAATGCTGGGGTGACCATGAGAGTGCCACTGCACTCCAGCCTAGGTGACAGAGTGAGAAAAGAAAAAAAAAAAAGAAAAGAAAACTGGCTATAAGTTTGGTAAAAATGGTGAGTGACTTACATCCCAGAAAGGAAAACCCAAAGTTGCTCAGGAAAAGACCCTAGGCGAGAACCAGTGTGACTTTTTTTTTTTTTTTGAGTCAGGGTCTCACTCTACCGCTCAGATTGAAGTGCAGTGGCATGATCATGGCTCACCGCAGCCTCAACTTCTTAAGCTCAGGCAATCCTCCTGCCTCAGCCTCCCCAGTTGCTAGGATTACAGGCCCACGCCACCACATGGTATGACTATTATAAAGAGGATGGACACTAGCTATGGGATTGCCCTAAACTAAGGAGAAAACAAGGGACCTAAAATGAAATTGGAGGAAAAGGAAGAGAAAACCATCAACAAATGGCAGAGCAAGTTGTCAACGTAGACCAGGAATGAGGAGATTCAGGGGCTCCTTTTTTTTTTTTTTGAGTTGGAGTCTCACTCTGTCACCCAGGCTGGAGGGCAGTGGCATACTCCCGGCCACCACAGCCTCAACTTGCTGGGCTCCTGTGATCCTTCTGCCTCAGTCTTCCAAGTAGCCATAACTACAGACATGCCCTAGCATGCCCAGTTAATTTTTTATTTATTGTAGAGACTAGGTCTTGCCAAGTTACTCAGGTGGGTCTCGAACCCGCGGGCTCAGGCAGTCTTCTCACCTCGGCCTCCCACAGTGCTCGGTTGACAGGCTGAGGATCCTTTTAACCTCACAAGACTCGTCACTATTTCCTCACAGGAGCTCTGGTTATAACTGAGTGGGGAACAAGTTGATTGACTTTCTAATTGATTCTGGTGTGATATACTCAGTCCTAAAACATCAGGGAGGCAGAAAATACCAAACAGCTTAACTCAATGACTGTGATCACTGGGGAAGTGCAATGAAAACTCTTCCTCTAACCACTGGAATGCAAGCTGGGAGATCTAAGACCAAGACACAATTTCTTATACATGCCAAAGGTTCCCTGCTCAGGCATGATTTGCTACATAAACAAAAGTCACAAGTAACATTCTCCCTGAAGGAGCAACACCTCCATCTGTAGGTCCCACCTGAACTGGTCCTTTGGTTACAGTTGCTGCTGACACAACTGGAAGAGAGGAAAGACGATCTCTTGCCACCTGAAATTTACGAGAGTAAGTCAGACTGTATGAGCAAACAGGATCCCAGATAAAGTCAAGAATGCATAACCCATACATACTGCATCAAGAGAGCGGGCTACAGTGTTCCACAAGAAACAATATCTGACAAAGAAAGAGACCCTAGAGGGCATAAAGCCTGTCCTACAAAAATATTTGAAAAATGGACTGATCCGGTCATGCAGATCCCCTTACAATACCTTCTGTAAAAAGTCACTTTCAGAAGAACGTCAATTTATGCAGGATCTGAGAGCCATTAATGACATCGTACAGAATATCCATCCACTTAACCCTGATACGTTGCTAACAGTCACACCAGAGGACTATGCATGGTTTTCAGTACTGGATCTAAAAGATGCATTCTTTTGCATTCCGATGGATGAGCAAGCCCAGCTATTGTTTGATTTTGAGTCGTAAGACCTGAAAATTAAGGTCAGCCTCTAATACTGTTAGACTGTACTGCCTCAAGGATCCAAAAATTCGTCTACCATTTTTATGGAAATATTAGCAAAAGATTTAAGAAGCTTCAAATGAGATGAAGGAGTCCTGTTACAATATGTAGGTGACCTGTTAGTGGCTAGCTCAGGCTATGACAAATGTCTGTCTAATATCACTATCTCAGTATTAGACCACCTAGCCAGCTGTGAATATAAGGTATCCCCCAGAAAGCACAAATTTGTAAACAAAAGATAACTTATCTGGGGTTCCAACTAAAGCAGGGAATACAGAGCCTAATGGTTGACTAAAAGCAGACCATAGCAGCCATCAAAACTCCAGGGAATAGTAGATAACTCTGGGACACCTAAAGTGGTATGGTAAGACTTTGTCAAATTTGGATTCCTAACTTTAGACTCTTAGCTAATGCCCTCTATAAAGCCCTGAAAAGACTAGACTCAGAGTCACTGCAGTGAACCCCCAAGTGTCTACAAGCATTTGAGCTGCTTGAAATGAAACTAATGTCAGCCCCAGCACTGGGGTTACCTAACCCACAGAAGCCATTAAGACCATAAATTTGCAAAAAGTCAAGGCATAAGCCTGGGGTGCTAACTCAACAGCTTGAGAATTCTACCCAGTCTATGGCCTGCTTGCCAAGCAACTGGAACCACTAAAGAATGGTCACCTTGTTCTCGGACAGTAGTCTCTCACTGAGCACATACCAAGCTATCTTGTTGGACAACACTAATGTTGTCTTATAAACAACCATGGCTCTCAATCCAGCCATGCTGCTCCTGGATCGGATCAGGCACTCCAGTTAGAACATGATTGTTTAGAAATCCTTGATACAATTTTTTTCCAGCAGGCCGGATCTGTTGGACCAGCTGATGGATTCTCCAGACTTGGAAATGAACACCAGTGAGAGAAGTTTCGTGGAAGAGGGAAAACGCTGATTTGGATATACCATGGTAACCACAGACAAGGTAATAGATGTCCATGTCCTCCCAGCAGGTACCTTGGCACAAAAGGCTGAAATAATTTCCCTAACCAGAGCCTTAGAACAATTTAAAGGAAAGCTAAAGGAAACCAAGAAGCAATAAAGCTACGGAACAAGCCACAAAGGAAACACTATTGCTCAGGGTGTTAATTCCTTACTTGGAATGAACTGAATTTGAGTCTCAATACACAGAGTGGGATAAAGAGTGAGCCTAGGCTTTGCAGACACTGCCGCCTTGAGCCTTTTCCCATCAACCATGGTCAACCCCACCATGTTCTTGGACACTGCCATTGATGGCAAGCCGTTGGGCAGTATCTCCTTTGAGCTGTTTGTAGATAAAGTTCCAAAGATAGCTGAAAACTTTCCTTCTCTGAGCACTGGAGAGAAAGGATTTGGTTCTACGGGTTCCTGCTTTCACAGAATTAGTCAGGGGTTTATATGCCAGGGTGATGACTTTACATGCCATAATGGCACTGGTGGCAAGTCCATCTGTGGGGAGAAATCTGATGGTGAGAACTTCATCTTGAAGCATGCAGATCCCAGCATCTTGTCCATGACAAGTGCTCGATCCAACACAAATGGTTTTTCATCTGCATTACTAAGACTGAATGGCTGGATGGCAAGCATGTGGATTTTGGCAAGGTGAAAGAGGGCATGAATATTGTGCAAGCCATGGAGAGCCTTGGGTCCAAGAATGGCAAGACCAGCAAGAAGATCACCAATGCTGACTATGGGCAATGATCATAAATCTGGCTTGTTTTATCTTAAACTACCAGATCATTCCTTCTGTAGTTCAAGAGAGTACTCCCTCCATCCCATTTGCTCACAATATCCCTATAATCTTTGTGTTCTCGCTACAATTCTTTGGGTTCCATATTTTCCTTATTCCCTTCCACATCTAGTTGGATTCCAGAGAAATAGAAACTAAATAATAACAACAACAACAATAAAAAAGAGTGAGCCTAGGCTGGGGTTTCACAGCACAGATTCTGACTCATAGAAAACCAATAGTCATGGCAGCTCCTACCTCCCGAGGCATTTGCACACCCAATATTAAAACACCTACATGAAGGGACATATTTTGACAGAGATGCACTAAATGATTTGATACACCCCTCTCTCAGAGGACCCCCACCTTCAACAGACTCTCTGGAAAATCACACAGGGATGACACCTGTGTGCTAAGACTAACCCCCAAACTGAGAGGAATCCACTTAAGAAGGGGTGCAACATAAGGGACTTTGCCCTTCTGAAGACTGGTAGATAAACTTTGCACCCAGAAGGACTGAAATTACACATTTGTATTAGTCATGGTGTCTTATCATGACTTTCAGGATGGACAGAAGCATACCTGACGAAATATGAAAGAGCCACAGAAGTAGCTAAGGTGTTGCTGAAACATGGCTTGACCCTCCTTCAGTCAACTCAAAGTGATAATGGACCGTCTTATGTTTCCAAGCAGACTCAGAAAGTGATTAAATGGAAATTAAGCTCACCCTAGAGATCACAATCCATTGGGGAAACGGAGAAGTTGAACCACCCATTAAAGAAAACCTTGGGGCCGGGCGCAGTAGCTCAAGCCTGTAATCCCAGCACTTTGGGAGGCCGAGGTAAGTGGATTGCCTGAGTTCGTGGGTTTGAGACCAGCCTGGGCTTCTTGGCGAGACCTCGTCTCTACAATAAATCAAAAAAATTAGCCAGGCGTGGTAGCGCATGCCTGTAGTTCTGGCTACTTGGGAGGCTGAGGCGGAAGGATTGCCAGAGCCCAGCAGGTCCACGTGGGGGTGGCTGTGAGAGTGCCACTGCACTCCAGGCTGGGCAATGGAGTGAGACTCCAACTCAAAAAAAAAAAAAAAAAAAAGACCTCGGCAAGGCTCTAGATTCAAAGATTTTAAAAAGGACAAAAGTCATGTCTATTGTCTGACTCCACATTTGGGTGGCACCCCAAAGTGGGCTTGGATTAAGTCTCTTTGACATTTTTAATGAGACTTTTCCAGATTTCCTCACTAGCAACCCTCCCCTTGACTGAATAAATTAAATCAAGGTAAAAACCATATGTACAATGCTTGAGCCAGATACTATTAACTAGTCATCATCCCACCCCACTGACAAGCCTCTTCACCCCTTCCAACTAGGAGACAGGGTGCTGTTAACACCTGAAAGAATCAAGGACTGGATTAACAGCTGACTAAAAAATGGATAGGACCTTATAGTGTGCTGCTAACCACCTACTTATCTATAATGCTGGCCAGAGCTAAGCCCTGGATTCATCCTAGCTGAATGAAGGCCATTCCTCTCAAACCAGACAAACCAGGCCACCAGACAAACTATATTTGTGAGGTAACCACAGGTTTAAAAATACATTTTCTTCTTTAAAACTTTTAAAATTAATTTCAGAGACAGGGACTCACTATATTTCCAAGGCTGGTCTTGAACTCCTGGCCTCAAGTGATCCTCCTGCCTCGGTCTCCCAAAGTGCTAGGATTACAGGCATGAACCACCTTGCCTGGCCTAAAAATACATTTTAAGAAGCTTGTGAACAAGTTAATTTTTTTCTTCTTCTTTATTCTCTTCCTCTTTTAAGGTGAAATATCTTGTTACTTTTTGCCATCATGAGTGGGTTAGTGGTGCCTACCAGTGCTAACTTGTTTTTTCATGGGTCCAGCATCCCACAGATAACTCACAAAAGATGCCTGCTGAATATGTGACCTGTTACCCATTTCCAGTACATCTGGGTTACCATGGTGGCTCTCACCTTACAAGGAACAGATCGGATCCACCTACAAAACTATATGAAAAACAATTCCTGGGAAAATGGAGTTCCAAGCACATTTACCCGAGGAAATGAAACCGCATTAATCTGACTTTCTGTGATCCAGGCCGTGGAGCGTTTTCACATAAATCAAACCATCCATCAGGTGGTAGACTATGCATTGTTCCATTTGAAAGACTCCAGTCCCTAAAATTCTGTCAATAGCCACCATACAGATGATGAATTTTATCAAATATGGGATGATTATCTCTGGCTGGCCCCTCTAATCGGGCCTCTAAATAAACCTCCTCCCCTCTGCTGGTAATAGAAAAACCACTTCAATGACCATTGACTTAATATCACTAAGGTCATGGGTTGAATGTTCCTCCAACAATGTGAAAATATCCTAATATTACAACAGACTGACTGGTTTGCGACCGACTGGACACCAAGGCCAGGAATCCAATGGTTAGCCCCAAATGGCACATAATGGCTATGTAGGTCTAAACTTTGACCTTGGCTGCCAGTGGGCTGGATAGGACATTGCACCTTAGGATTTTCCTGGGTCCAAGGCCAACTGGCAAAGACCATTAGGTAGCCCGCCAACTTGCCAAATGTATTATAATGATAGACCAGATCAGTTTTCCACTGGTGCAACCACCTGATGACCGTCTTTGTTCCACAATTAGGACTGGAAAGTGTAATATGTTACATACAAACCCTTATCAATGACATCCAACAGGTCCTTGAGGGCACTCCCTAATCACTTCCAAAATAACAACGATGAAAAAGGTCGTCCTACAAAATCGGATGGCACTTGATGTTCATACAGTTGCTCAAGGTGGGACTCGTGCCATAATTAAAACCGAATGCTGTGTGCCCATTCCAGATAATTCTGGGAATATCTCTCTAACTCTCCAAGAAATGCAAAACAGGTTACTACTATGTCTGACCCCAAATATCTCTAGATCAATGGCTATCATCCTGGTTCTGGTGGGGCCCTATTTGGTAGAAAAAGCTGCTTGTAACTCCAGCTATGATCATCGGGATTGGTATACTCTTCGGTTGTGAATTCTACTGCTTCTGTCGTCCATGCTTGGGAATGCAAGATCCACCTTCCCCAAAGTCCCCGCCCCCTTGCACCATGATGTGCCCAACAGATTTTTCTCTATAAACCCAGAGACTCGTGAATATTTCCAACTCCAGATGGAAAGGTTCCACTCCTCAGCGTCCTAACTGTGCCCCTTCTGAGCAGGGAGTAGCCAGAAGGAACATGGTACCCACTTTTCAAAGAAACAGAGTCAAACTTCATCGTGGGGAGTTGCAATGGAGAATGTAAAACTTAAAGTGCATTTTGGACATCCCCTCCCTTATTTTCTTCTCTTCCCTCCTCAGCACTCTCTCCTTCCTTCTTTCCCCAGCGCCCTCAGATGCTCCCATCTTGTCACCCACATTTGCTTCTTTAATTATGTTCTTGCTTAAGAAATTCCGGAGGCAAATCTTGAAACAAACCAGGTATGGAGCCTCTGATGCAGAACCCTCCCACCCGAGAGAAGTCCACCACCAGGCCACAGACAAGATGACCCCAGCCAGAGAACCCTGGACAGGTAATTTATTCAAGATAGTCATCAGAACAGAGGTACGTGCATAGACCCTGCACCACTCCCACATGTTTCCCTTACCAAGTTTCCCTTTGAAAGCCCCATGGTAAAACTGAGAACCTGAGATGGTATTTGTGACACTAGTCCTCATCTCCTCAGGTTGCTGGCTTTTGAATAAAACCTCTCTCCTTCCATCAACTCTCAACTCTCCGGTTTGGTTTTCGATCAATGAGCAGCTAGACGTGGGTCCAGTAACAAGCCTGTTTGATTTGAAAAGCTGACAGCCCACGTAGCTCACTCCATGACCAACAGAACTTCTGTGTCCTTGGGTGCACTACCAGACACGCCTCCCAAAATGTTAAAGTTTTAAATAAACTAATATTAAATTTCAGTCTCTTTCTTGAACTTCCCTGAATCTCACTGAGATGCTCTCGTATAAGGTACAAAATTGACAGAAAATATTGTTTCTAAATTACCTTTATATCGTTTCCAGCACTTAGCATGCTATCTTGCCTGTAATAGGTGCTCAAAAAAAAAAAAAACGCTTGCTGACTAATGGGCGCCGAAGGCGGCCATTTTGGCCCAAACCACCTTGCTCACTTTTATATTTTCCATGTCTTCCAACATTCATATTTAAACAGACAAAATGTGTGCTTCAAACAAATGCATTTTATTCCACTGATTACTTGAGCTTAACCTCTTGTCACATTTTTGAATCGGCTTTTTGAACACAAGGATTACATGTTAAGGATGATTTTCTTGCATAAAAGCCAGTGCTCTTGGAGGAGGTGAGTTCTGGAGAAATGTGAGGATGTTACCATAAAGTTTTTAATCACATCATCAAAGGGTGACTATTATCTTCTCAGATAAGAGGCAGGTATCTAAGTCATCTCAAATGGGTAGTTGTATATTCTTTTGAAGCTTCTCTAGAGATACAGAAACTGTTTTGGGGATGAGGTGGAACAAAAATTAACAGCAATATAACAATGCCGTCAAAAATGAAGGTCAAACAAATCATGACTTTAGATTTTTAACCTACTTACTGAGGTCCTTATCCTCTTTGTGGAGGGTGGCTAAGTGTCTAGTGCACATACATATATATTCCACTGCAGAGGATAGCAGTTTGCAGATTTTGCATCATCTAACAGTTTTGAAACCTCAAGCCATACCCCTTTACCTTTTAAAACTTCATACTCTAAACATAAGTTATTAAAGGGATTGGCAGTCATGGGAAACTGTCAGGGGAGAGGGGGTGGGATTGGCAGTTGAGGGAAACTGCTAGGGGAGGGAGGGGCATACCTTATCAGCAAGGGTACCTGTATAATCAATGTTTGTATACCTAGCCCTGAATTGTACCCCACATCTTTATAATAAAATAAATAAATAAATAAAAATAAGGTATTCTCTTACATAACCACAGTACAGTTATCAACTTCAGGTTGTTTAATATGAGTACCACAATTGTATTTACTCTACAATCCATATTCCAGTATTATCCATGGTTCCCATAATGCCCTCTAGCCTAGAGCATTATTTTTCCTTTATCTAGCATCCAGCCTGGAAGCACAGATTGTATTAGGTGGTCAATTAAACTCCTCTACTCTGAAATAGTTTCCCGGCCTCTCTTTGGATTGATGACATTGGCGTTTTGAAAAACACAGGCCACTTGTTTTACAGAAAGTTTCTCAACTTGGGTTTATCTGGTGTTTTCTCATGATGATGTCCAGGTTGATTTTGAGGGCTTCTCTATGAAAAGCTAGGAATTGTGCATTCTTCCAATGGGTTTCCATTTCAGAATGAAATTTACATACTTACAGAGCCCTACAAGGCCCTGCAAGCTCTGTCTTTGAAGTTTCCTCACTACTTGTCCCTGGCTCACTGGGCCTTGGGCCCTTTGCACCTGCCTTAATCACTTTCTGGTATGCTTTACCCCCAGGGTCTTTGCTTATCTTGTTCCTTCACTTTACTCTGGTACCATTGCCACAAACTGAGTAATAATCTCAGATTCCATTCCAAGGCATTTTTTTTCCTCATTGATACCCTCCTTTCCCGCCAGACTTCTGAGAGCCTGTCTTTTTCTGTCCCTCCCTGAGAGGGTTCATGGGTGCATAACACTGATTAATACTTTGTTCTTTGGAATGAACCTGGCATCTCTTCAGCACCCAGTGTTATAGATGGAGTTTGCAGGTAAAGCCCTATTAATTTAGATGAGAGTGACATCTAGTGGACCAGTGAGGACAGCCTATGGGCTAGAGGATCTTGATATCCCTAAAGACCCAAGAAGGGCAAAAGAAAACAAACAAAATTGAAAAACACCGTCCTGATTCCTGGAGGGATTGGATTCTCAGGCGAGGTCTGGAGAATTCGTGGCATCTGATGTGGCCACCGATGGGTTTAAGATAACTGAAGATTTGGGTTTCATTTTCGTGTGTCTGAAGGTTGGAGGAACAGAAGGCAGGACAATTAGGAAAAAAAATTAGAGACACTTTGGCGTGTCAGACCGCGGAAGCTTGTATATATTTATTTTTCGAGGGATTTATTTATTACTAAAAAGGTCTGGACATGAAATTAATATATGCGAATCACACCAAGTGGTGGTGCTAAATCAAAATGGAAGAAGCCTTTCATTAGGTGTGCTCAGATGAGGAAGTAATTAGTAAATTTTTCAATGTATTATACTCTAAAATATAAATACAGTTGACCCTTGAACAATACAAGGGTTTAAGGGTACCCATCCTTCCCATCACAGTCAAAAATCTGCATATAACTTTCAATTCACCAAAAATGTAAATTCTTTTTTTTTTGAGTTGGAGTCTCACTCCGTCGCCCACACTGGACTGCAGTGGCCGCTCCCGGCCTCGACTTGCTGGGCTCAGGCAATCCTTCCGCCTCGGCCTTCCGAGTAGCCGGAACTACAGGCACACGCTACCACGCCCGGCTGATTTTTTTTTTTTTTAAATTTATTGTAGAGATGAGGTCTCGCCAAGTTGCCCAGGCGGGTCTCGAACCCGCGGGCTCAGGCAATCCACTCACCTCAGCCTCCCAAAGCTCTGGGATTACTGAGCCACCGAGCCCGGCTAAAAAAAAAAATGTAACTTCTAATAACCTATCTTTGACCAGAAGTCTTACTAATAACATAACAATTGATTAACACATAATTTTAATGTTATAGGTAATGTATATCATATTCTTACAATAAAGCAGACCTAAAGAAAAGAAACTGCTATTAAGGAAATTCATATAAAAAATTTATTTCTTATTCACTAAGCAGAAATAGATTATCATAAATGTCTTCATCCTCGCCGTCTTCACATTGAGACCGAGGAGGAGGAGGAGGAGGAGGAGGAAGGGAAGGGGCTGGTCCTGTTGTCTCAGGGGTGGCAGAAGGGAAGAAAATCCACATATAAATGGATCTTCTCAGTTCAAACCTGTCACCGCAGCCTCAACCTGCTGGGCTCCGGCGATCCTTCCGCCTCAACCTTCCAAGTAGCTGGAACTACAGTTGCGTGCTACCACGCCCGGCTGATTTTTTGATTGATTGTAGAGATGAGGTCTCACCAAGTTGCCCAGGCAGGTCTCGAACCCGCGGGCTCAGGCAATCCACTCACCTCAGCCTCCCAAAGCGCTGGGATTACAGGCTGAGCCACCGAGCCCGGCCAGAAAAATATTTTAATCACTATTACTAGTTTAGACAATTTGTACTTCAATGAATAATGTGCAAGAGTGCATTTTCCTCACATGACCACAAGCTGTTACCAGTCTTTTGTTACTGATCATTTGATGGATAAAATAAAACAAAGCAAAACATTAACTTATGCTATTTTTAGTTTACATTTTTATTATGGGTACAAGTGAGTATTTGTCTTCTGATTTCCTTTTCTGTGAATTGTCTCTTTATACTTTACCCCTTTTTTATGGAGTTATTGGATTCTTAAAAATTGATTTGTAGGAGCTCTTTATGTATTAGATTAGTGAGCTTTTTTTTTTTTTTTTTTTTGAGTTGGAGTCTCACTCTGTCGTTCAGACTAGAGGGCAGTGGCCACTCCCGGCCACCGCAGCCTCGACCTGCTGGGCTCCGGTGATCCTTCTGCCTCAGCCTTCCGAGTAGCCGGAATTACAGGCACGCGTTACCACGCCCGGCTGATTTTTTGATTTATTGTAGAGATGAGGCCTCGCCAAGTTGCCCAAGCGGGTCTCGAACCCGCAGGCTCAGGCAACTCACTCACCTCAGCCTCCCAAGGCGTGGGATTATAGGCTGAGCCACCGAGCCCGGCAATTAGTGAGCTTTTTGTCTGAGATATTAGCTGCGAATATTTTTTCCAATGTGTCATTTGTCTTTGCTTATAATGATTTTCGCCATGCAATTTTTTCTTACTGTTTGAGTTCTTGTGTTACGCTTAGAAAGCTCTTCCCTTTACCGAGATTATATTTTTAAAAAGTATTGCATAGTTTCTTAGAGTACTTACATAGTTAGTCTTTTAACTTTAAAGATTTGATCAATCTGGAATTTGTAGTGTTCTCACTTCATTTTTTTCACTTGCTGAATTGTTCTAAAATTATTCATTCAGTAATGTACCTTTCCCCCAGTGATCTAAAATGCCACTTTTACTATACACTGAATTCCTTTGTGCTTTTGCGTGGTAGTATACTTTTGTTATTTATTCATGTCGAAATAGAGAGATGGGAAGATTTTACAAAGATGTTTGTGTTATCTCTCTGGAATGTGGTGGTTGTGGCCATTTCTGAAGGCAAGAGGATGGACCAGATAGCCTCTTAAGGTTCTTTCTAACTTTGACACCAAGACTTAGATGGCATTTATGCATGGCTACCAAAGGGATCATTTGGAGCTAGTAGTAGCTTTGGAGCTACTACTAGTGGCAGGGTTCTGCACAACTCATGCATTAAAGTCAACTAACTCATTAAATAGCTGAATGTTCTAGATTGACTATGTTGTGAACTACTCTTTTTCTTGTTCACACACAGACTTCCATAACTGTGTCTTCTTTTGTGTAAAGAGATCAGAGTTCATGTGGTTGCTTCATTCTGTCTAGAAACATTTATTCATCTTTCAACCCCAGCTGTTATGGGTTGGCTTGTGTCCCTCAAAAATTATGTTGAAGTCCCAAGTCCCATAACTGTGAATGTGAACTCATTTAAAAATAGAGTTTTGGCAGATGCAATGCACGATGAAGTCATTAGTGTGGGCTCTCTAGCCAATACGACTAGTGTCTCTATAAGAATAAAAGACAGAGACGTACAAGGAAAAGACATCTATGCGACAACAGAGGCAAAGATAGGAGTGATACACCTACAAGCCAAGAAATGCCAAGGATCGTTTGACAGCTGCTACCAGAAGCTAGGAAGTGGCAGAAAGGATTCCACAGAGGGTCTCAACGAAAACATGACCTTGGGGGCACCTTCATTCTGAAATTCTGGCCTCCAGAACTGTGAGATCCCATCTCAAAAAACATTATATATAGTCTATAACATAAGAGGTTATTCATATCCATGGTACAGTTATCAATTCCATAAGTTTAAGTTGAAGCAATATTTGTATCTAATCTACAGTCCATATTACTGTTTTTTCAATTTACCTAATATTGTTCTTTATAATGTTTCAGGCTTCTCTCCTTTTCCCCCAAATATAGACTCCATTCTAGGGTTAGGTATTAGATTTATTTGTCATGTCCTTTAGATTTCTTTATTCTAGAACATTTCTTTGTCTTTTACAACATTGATATTTTTGAAGGCTACATTCTCCCTCTCCTTTTTTTCCCCCAGAGCATTCCTCATTTTCTGTGAATCAAAGTCACATTTCATTGTTGTTGCTGTTGTTTTCCGAGATAGGGTCTTACTATGTAGTCTAGGCTGGTCTCATACTCCTGGGCTCAAACGATCCTCCAACCTCAGCCTCCCAAGGAGCTGGAATTACAGGCATGTGCCACCATGCCCGGGTCACAGTCACCTTCAATCACAGAGCTCTATGGCCTCTGTAGGGGCTAAACAGAAATTGATGCCCAACTCTTCTTAATCCTCCCAAAGAACCAGGTCCCAGGCTCCCTGTGTGAACCTGAATGGTGCAGTGAGGTGTGAGGGAAGGAAGGAAGGCTGTGTTCTCCTTACACACCGGCTCTGGGGTCCCACTTTTACCCAGGGATCACTAGCCTTGCTTAAGTGCCTGGTCTCAGAGATTTCTTGGCTTGGCCACTGGCAGCTGACTTCTAGTATTGGGTCAGGGGGATGGGTATGGGTGTCCTGGGTTTTCCCAAGTCTGTTCCAGTGACCACTGGTGGTCTCCCTGTATACCATCAAAAACCACCCAGGGCTCTAGGCATACACACTCAACCTGCTGGAAGACACAGGTCTGTCTGTCCCTCTTCCTTCAAGGCCTGGATGAACTGGGTTTTCCCAAGTCAAGCTCTGAGAAAGCTTAGAGCAAATGGCATGATGCTAATTCCCCAATTGAATAAAGAATGTCTTCATTCTCTCATGAGGGCTCCCAAATATTTGCACCTCAGGGGGATAAAGGAAAGTTTCCCAGGGAGCCTGAGGAGCTCTGGTAGAACCAGCCTTTGACCACAAGCCGGTGTTGATGCAACTGGCCTCGTGGGAAGAAACCTTGGTCAAGGTTTCTCATCATGGACTTGCCTCATATGGTTCCCACTCAGCAGGTTTGTTTGGAGCAAAACTACAGAGTCTGCTTCTGCTTCTCCCTCTCTGTCCCTATAAAGAGTCCCCACCTGTACTTCTGAGCTACCCTCTCCCACACTCACCTTCCACCAATTATTGTTTGGTTTGAACCCTGACACACCAGCTGAGCACTTGACGATTATCCATTCTCCTGAGCCCTCATGGAGCTGGGGACCTGCAACCAGCCTGCCCATGTACTTCCTGAATATTAGTTTGCAAATGACTGGCACAGCTAAAATCACTTCAGAATGGCAGAGAGGGGCTCCTGCCCTGCCCTGGCATGTCCTTATTCATTGGAGCCCTCCCTTAGCAGGAAGTCACACCATGGGGCAACAGGAAGGACTCTGAAAGAAGATGCTGATGTTCCTGGAAGCTTCTTTGCTTCCTCAATATCCTGAGTTGGACTAGCTCTGCTAGGATTAGGAAACTTTTGTCCTATGCACCTCTGTGAAGCAGACGTGTTTGGCAACTCTTTTGTTCCATAGAACTCTAGGCTTGGCACTAAGGAAAGCACTTATGTGCTCACAGGGTCTCTCAATCATGAGCAAATTATTTGCTGCTCACCATATGAAAAAATGAACTTTCTCTTTTGAGTGTCTGGAAAAATCAAAGGAAAAGTGAAATTAATGGGTCAAAGAGAGCTTAGACGACAAAATGAATGAAGACACTTTCCGAAAGTATATTTAAACATTTTATTTAGAAAATATTCCCAAAGTTTATAAACAGTGTCTCGCTATCAGTTCCCACATCGACCTTGGAGAAGCATTTCCAGCTTTATGACTGGGTTTCTGTGACTATGGCCAAATGGGTTTGGAATGGAAACTTAAAAAAAAAAAATCTGTCTTATTGTTATTTCCTCCTGTGGCCATGGTATTTGTCTGGGCCATGGGATTACTCAATCAATCAAATATTTATTGAGTAACCAGACAACCAATGGAAAAATTAGACTTGGGTCATGTTGCACTCCATATTCTCGGGTAGAGCCACCTTAAAGTCTTAAGGCAATTGAAATCACTAATGCTCATCTCTGCTCTGGAGCTTAGGAAAGAATCCACTTGGTTGGAAAAGAAGCAGCTTACACATGTACAAGCAAATACATACTTACGACATTTGGCAAATAAAATGTTCACACACTCAGTGGCCTCATTCCAGTACTTATTTGTTAATGCTTCTCTCCATCTTAGCTGTTTTCTCTATAATATGTCAACAATGCCTGTGACACCCACTTGAAACTGGAAGCCAAGGGAATTAAATTCAGGTCTCTCTAATTTCCTATAGGAACAGAGAGACTATAAGAGACTATGGATTCTGTAAGTCCAAGAGATCTAAATTCAACATTTATTTAGTTTTTTTGGAGTCGGGATCTCACTCTGCTGCCCAGGCCAGAGTTCAGTGGCATCACGGTTCACCAGAACTTCAACCTCCTGGACTCAGGCAATCCTTCTGCCTCAGCCTTCCAAGTAGTTGGGACTAGAGGCATGTGCCACCATACCCAGCTAATATTTTAATTTTTTTGTGGAGACAGGGTCTCGAACTCCTGGCCTCAAGCAATCCTCTCATCTCAACCTCCCAAAATGCTGGGATTACAGGTGTGTGTGTCGGAGAAAGGGGGTGTATACACAATTATATTTTTATTAAATGGGTGTTGAGGAAGTCATTAGTGCTGTTTACCAATATTTCCACTTCTCTTTCATCTGGGGACATAGAAAGATTTGACTTCTCTGCCCATTTGAAGTTCAAGTTGGCCATATGACTTGTTTTTAACCAATAAAATGTGAGAACTGACTACTTTTGGGCAGATGCACAATTTGCCGTGTTCCCTTCCATTTTCATGGCAATTGATGGTGTTCCAGTTCCTAGAGATATCATTAGCTTCTTGAGTCCCTAAGTGAGGATGCTTCAAGAAGTGTCCTCCACTGACCTAAAATTGACACGAGGAAACAAATAATAATTTGACGTTGTGGTTGTTTTTTCCTGCAACATAACCTTGCCTGTGATGAATCACACAGAAGTAGACTACAGCAGTAAAGGAAGACTTGAAATAAATGATATTGTTTCCAGGGACAGTTAGTAGGTGACAGGAAACTGTGCATGCAAGAATTTAGGATGTAGATTTTTCTCCTGATGAGTTTGTGCCTCTAAGGGAAAAGATTGGGAGAGATTATTGTCAGTAGTGTGTACTATTTTGTTGAAGGCTCTTTTTGACAAGATGTTACAAGAAAGAGGTGAGCTCAAAAAGGAATAAGCTCATTTTCAAGCAATGTTAGAAAATAAACTTCAGGCCGGGCTTGGTGGCTCAGCCTATCATCCCAGCACTTTGGGAGGCCTAGGCGAGTGGATTGTCTGAGCCTGCGGGTTCGAGACCAGCCCGGGCAACTTGGCAAGACCTCGTTTCTACAATAAAATAAAAAATAGCCGGGCATGGTAACATGTGCCTGTAGTTCTGGTTGCTCAAGAAGGCTGAGGTGGAAAGATCGCCGGAGCCCAGCCGGTCGACACTAGGATGGCCATGAGCGTGCAAGCCACTGCACTCCAGCCTGGGCGAAGGGTGAGACTCCCAACTCAAAAAGAAAAGAAAAGAAAAGAAAAGAAAAGAAAAGAAAAGAAAAGAAAAGAAAAGAAAAGAAACTTCAGAATCTTACAATCCTGATAAAAGACCCAATCCTAAAGAGCAAATGATAAAACTGGCAAAAACTAAGAGGCAATAAAAACGCCAGCTTGCCCCAAGGAACAAAGTAAGGATATAGTCATCACACACATTGTTGGAACCTATGAATGAATTAAAGTTAAAATGTCTTTGAGTAAGAGTCCAATTAGTGGTGTGGTGTCCAAAAAAATGTCTTTCATTTGTGCAAAACGGCTCAGGAAAGCAAGACGATGCTTGTGGCTCTTTCATTGAATGCTGATGGCTTCAGAGAATTAAAATTAAATTGATAGAGAGACAAGGGAATGTGAAAGCAAAAAAAAAAAAAAAGTAAATTGACACAAGGAAACAAATAATAATTTGACGCTGGGGTTGTTTTTTCCTACAACATGACCTTGCCATAAGAAATATGTCTAAAAATGAACTGTAGCTATTGGCCTATGGAGATGGCTAGAATAAAACACAGAAAAACCTAGATTTTTGACAGAGTCACACTAACAAAAGATGTATCAAACAGTCTGACCAAAAAAGGCAGTGGGTTTTTTGTTTGTTTGTTTTTTGGAGTTGGGATCTCACTCTGTTGCCCAGGCTGGAGTGTAGTGGCACTATCACGGCTCACCAGAGCTTCAACCTCCTGGACTCAGGCAATCCTTCTGCCTCAGTCTCCCAAGTAGCTGGGACTAGATGAACCCAGTGAACCAGCTAATATTTAAATTTTCTGTGGAGACAGGGTCTCGAACTCCTGGGCTCAAGCAATCCTCCCATCTCAGCCTCCCAAAGTTCTAGAAGCACTGGTGTGAGCCACCATGCTGGGTCAAATGGCGATTGTTGAAAACTTCAAATGGCTTTGGGACTCCAATCAACTAAGAGCAGGAAGCAGGCCGAGAAAGCCACGCTTCTCAGGGGAGGACATAGTCTCATCACTCAATCTCTTAGTTCATTTGGGCTACTATAACAAAATAACATAAACCGAGTGGCTTATAGACAACAGAAATTTGTTTCTTACAGTTTTGGAGACTGGGAAGTTTAAGATCAGAGCACTAACAGATTTGGTGCTGATTCATAGATGTAATTTCTTGCTGTGCCCTCCCATGGTAGAAGGGGTTAGTTAGCTCTCTGGGGTCACTTTTATAAGGACATAAATTCCATTCATGAGGGCTCCAATCTCATGACCGAGTCACCTCCCAAAAGCACCACCTTCACCTTTAGGGTTTAGGATTTCAACATATGAATGGGGGGTGGACATATACATTCAGGCAATAGCACCCATATCAAACGCTGCTTCAGAGAATAATAATGAAAAGGGACTCTTTCAGAAGTTGGAACCAGGCTTCAGGAGGATGATTGGATGACAGAATTTTGCCCAAGGAGCAGGACTTGAACCTAATCAAGGAACTTTCCCCACTCTTAGTAGGAGCCCTTAAAATGCATGCCCAGCAGGACTGAGAATTGCTATGGACCAGTGCCATGATCTCATATCCTCCCCATTTCTGAACATGGACACTTATTTTAGTTATCCTCTTGATAACCACTAAAGTGTGGTTACGGGCACCATGGTATGGTGGGTAACAAATTAAACTTCTCATTTATAGGTCCCCGAATCAATAGGTGCTAAATTAAGACTTGGTGTAAAAATGGCTGTGCAGCTCTCCAAATCTTGGGTCTAGAAATAAAAATCATGTCAGAATAAAACTTTCTGGTTATATTTTTGGTGGAAGGAATGAGTGTATTTCACAAACAGAAAGTGAACTGAATATTACCATAGCACAAAGACAAACTCTAGTAGTGATTAGGGCTGCACACCAGTATTTCTGGGTCTCCGCCTTCCAAGCATAAAAGGAGTGTAGTAGTATCAGGCCACCATGATGTTCAGAAGACCACGTGATATGCTTTGGTCAATGAAACACAAATGAAAATGACATGACCATTTTCAGGCAGATACTTGGAGATGCAGTACTTGGTCTGCCCTGCTTTCCTTCCCAGCCATAATAACAATCGATGTTCCAAAAGGTGGAGACTCTGGCAGCCTAGGCCCCCAAGAGAGGACAGTGAACAGTAGAAAGCCCTGCCCATCCACACTGGATAAAAAAGAAAGAGACTTTTAATGTTTTAAGCCTCTAAGAGGTTGGGGGTGTTTGGACTGCAGCATAAACTAGCTAATGCTGGGTTAGGTGAAACGCTTAAACTGGATATTACAATCTTTTTTTTTTTGAGTTGGAGTCTCACTCTGTCGCCCAGACTGGAGTGCAGTGGCCGCTCCCGGGCACCGCAGCCTCGACCTGCTGGGCTCCAGCAATCCTTCTGCCTCAGCCTTCCAGGTAGCTGGAACTACAGGTGCGCGCTACCACATCCGTCTAATTTTTTGATTTATTGTAGAGATGAGGCCTCGCCAAGTTGCCCAGGCAGGTCTCAAACCCATGGGCTCAGGCAATCCACTCACCTCAGCCTCCCAAAGCACGGGATTACAGGTTGAGCCACCGAGCCCGGCCGGATATTACAATCTTAAAAGGTTTTTCTTGTGGATAGAAGACTGTGTCCCTTAACAGGTAAATTTGCTCTTACTGAGCACTTCGGCTTGTGGTTTCTCACATATTTCTGTTGAAAACTTAGCAAACAAACAAGCTAATGTTTTAAATAGCCTCAATATAGGGTTGTTATAGATTGAGTTATAGGTCAATGTCCCATGTCCTGTTTCCATTGTCAGGTGACATGTTTTTCTTTCCTTCCTGAAACTTGCATTATGCAAGGATTCAACAAACACATCCAATTTTATTTGTTTAAAACACCTGTTCCAAGATAGCATGCAATATTGTTAAACATAAGAAACAAAACAATTAAATAAACACAAATTTTATATATTTACAAGAAGAGAGCTGTTTTCAGGCATTTGGTATGAATTAAATTACCGTTGTTGAGCACTAAATCCACTCTTGCAATTGGGTTATCAAGTTGTCATTGCAAGATAAAAACAAACATATAAATTTATCTGCAGAAAAAGTCTTTTTCGGGCCTTTTAAGAATGGGCAATCTGTGCAGTGTTTGCAACTCAAACTTTTGCAGACGATATTAAAATATTCTTCAAAGTGATGCTTTATCCCTTTCCTCTAAGGACACAACATTAATCTTAATTCTATGAAAGTTAATCTGTGGGGAGTTAAGATAATAAGGTTTAGGTTTCTTGCTTTTTACTATCAAATTTACTTCAGGGCTTACAAAATCTAGAGAAAGGGAAAATTAATATATCTCTTTCAAATCCCAAATGTTTTCAGGAAACTTTTGGCAAGTGCTGAACCAGAGTTAGTTTGTGACCAGATTCTTTGACAAATACCTGAAGCATGCCTCTTCACTGTCTTCTCTTTCTTTGTTAAAATTGTCTCTTCTGTGCCCCCTCCAAAATTTATACATTAAAGTCCTAATGCCCAAAGTGAAGGTATTTGGAGGTTGGTCTTTTGAGAGGTAATTGGATATAGATGAGATCATGAGGGTGGGGCCTCCATGATAGGATCAGTGCCCTTATAAGAAGAGGAAGAGAGACCTGCACTCTCTTTTTCTCTGCCCTGAGGGTGACACAGTGAGAAGGCAGCCTTCTGCAAGCCAGGAAGAGAGCCCTCACCAGAAACTGGATCTGTTGGCACCTTGATCTTGGACTTCCCAGTCTCCAGAACTGTGAAAAACAAATGTCTGTTGTCTATGCCACCAAGTCTCTGGTATTTTGTTATAGCTGCCCAAGTTGACTAGGACTCCAACCATCAAAATCCTTCTTGTCTTTCTAGGTACTGCTAAAATGTGACTTCTCCATGGAACATTTGATAGAGGCAGCAATGATAATAATAGATTATATATATATTTTTTTAATCAATATTTTTTATTATGGTTTTGTGGGGTACAGTTAAGGGTTAGGTGTACAATTACGTTTCATTCAGGCACCCTGTTGATAAGAGGTGTTTCCCCATCCCCAGAGAGATATTTGCTACTGTTAATCCCATCCCCTCCCCCCCATAGTTTCCCAGTACCATCAGTCATTTTCTTATAGTATTACATTGGCTGTTCAAGGTCCATTATATGAGTGGGAACATGTGATACTCGGATCTTTGTTTCTGTGAGAGGTCACTAAGTATTATAGACTCTAGTTCCATCCAGGTTGCTGCAAAATTCATGATTTGTTCTTTTTTATGGCTGCGTAGTTTTCCATCGTGTATATGTGCCACATTTTTTTAATCCAGTCCCCTTTTGATGGGCAGCATGGTTGTTTCCAGGTTCTTGCTACTGTGAACAATGCTGCGATAAACATATGTGTGCAGGTATCTTTTTTATAGAGTGACTTGAGTTCTTCAGGGTATATTCCCAGTAGGGGGATTGCGGGGTCATATGGGAGGTAGATATTTAGAGCTTTTAGGAATCGCCACACTGCATTCCACAGAGGTTGCACTAGTTTACACTCCCACCAACAGTGTAGGAGTGTTCCCTTTTCACCACACCCTCTCCAGCAGCTGTTATTTTTTGAGTTGTTGATAATTGCCATTCTGACTGGAGTTAGGTGGTATCTCAGTGTGGTTTTGATTTGCATCTCCCTGATGATTAGTGAGGTTGAACATTTCTTCATGTGTTTGTTGGCTGCTCGGATGTCCTCTTTTGTGAAGTGTCTGTTCATATCTTTTGCCCATTTTATAATGGGGTTGTTTGTTTTTTTCTTTTCAGTACATTTTAGTTCCTTGTAGATCCAGGATGTTAAGCCTTTGTCAGACCTGGTGTCGGCAAATATTTTTTCCCAGTCTGTAGGCTGTCTCCCTGCTCTCTTGATGGTTTCTTTGGCCTTGCAGAAGCTTGTCAGTTTAATAAGGTCCCACTTGTCTATCTTCTCTCCTATGACCTGTGGGTTTTGGGTTTTGTTCAGGAATTGGAGGCCAGTTCCGATTTCCATGAGGGTATTTCCTTCCTTTTCTAAGGTTCTTATGGTTTGAGGTTTTACATTTAGGTCTCTGATCCATTTGGAGTTAACCTTTGTGCATGGGAATAGATAGGGGTCCTGTTTCAATCTTCTGCATGTGGTCAGCCAGTTTTCCCAACACCATTTACTGAGTAGGTTCTCTTCTCCCCAGTAGTAGGTGGTGGAGGCCTTGTCGAAGATGAGTTGGTTAAGAAATTGAGGTTTTGCTTCTGGAATCTCAATTCTATTCCATTGATCTATATGCCTGTTCCTATACCAATATCAAGCTGTTTTGATGATTGTAGCTTTATAGTAAAGTTTGAAGTCTGGTAATGTGATACCACCTGCTTTGGTTTTTTTGCTGAGGATTGTTCTGGCTATTCTTGGATGTTTGTGTTTCCATATGAATTCCTGTCTTGTCTTTTCTAGGTCTGAGAAGAATGTTGCTGGTAATTTGATGGTATTGCATTGAATTTGTAGATTGCCTTAGGTAAAATGGACTTCTTCACAATGTTGATTCTTCCAATCTATGAGCATGGGATATTTTTCCACTTGTTTGTGTCATCTTTGATTTCTTTGAGCAGTGTTTTGTAATTTTCATTGTAAAGTTCTTTCACGTCTCTAGTTAGGAAGATGCCAAGGTATTTCATTTTTTTTTGTGGCTATTGTGAATGGAATTGTGTTTTTTATTTGGGTTTCTGTTTGTTATA
>NW_007245729.1:0-31860 GCF_000164805.1 Carlito syrichta
TGCGCTACCACGCCCGGCTGATTTTTCGATTTATTATAGAGATGAGGTCTCGCTGCCCAGGCGGGTCTCGAACCCGCGGGTTCAAGCAATCCACTCACCTTATAACTGTTTTTGATAGAAACTTCCTTAATTCTGGCCTGTAAAACTCTTACGAGGACGATAAGACACAAACATTCTTCAACTATCAAGGGGAATTAACAAAGTTGAAGTAAAAGAGAGAAAAAACGCTCAAAGTCACCAAGCTACAGTTATGAGCTTGCAAGTCCTAGGTCTACCTATGACTTATGACATTTAGTTGTTCATTCACTCACTCAATAAGTCACATACCCTTAGGGTCATATCAGGAGAAGCTGAGCCTCTTCTTATAACTGAGCAATGGAAGAATCAGCATTTTAGGACAGTGAGGGTGGCAGTGAATCAACAATGTTTTATTACTTGAAAGACACCCAACTGTGGTTCAAAAACTAGAAAGCAAGGTTGAAGTTTTCCCCAGCCATCAGTTAGATTGGGTCAGCATATATACGGGGACTGACAAGTAAGTTCATGAACTCATCCTAGAAAAAGTACTACATGCCTCATTGCTGAATATCACTACAGTCACCTTCGAGGTATTTACCCTGGGAAGCTATGCAAGGACACCAGCCATCCACCCGTCAAAGCAATTTTGGGACTCTTTTTCTGAAATAGCCATCAGAGCCATTGTCGTACGACCCTTGATGTCCTGAATGTTATCAAATGTCTGCCTTTCAATATTTCCTTATCTTCAGGTAAAGAAAAAAGTCATTGGGGGTCAGATCAGGTGAGCAGGGAAGGTGTTCTGATACGGTTATGTGTTTCCTAACTAAAAACTCCCTCACAGACAGTGCTATGTGAGCTGGTGCATTGTCGTGATACAAGAGCTTCTTTGGGATCATTTTTGCACACACCTTTCTCAAGTCAAAATTTTCAGTTATGATTTTCCTATTTCTCTATCTATGTTTATGTGGTCTGCTGTGCTTCTTGCAGTTAGCCGATGATTTTGACACACACTTTGACCAATTTTTGCAATGTTTTTGACACTTCTGCTTGTTACTGGCTGTCCTGACCTCTCTTCACCAGTGACACTTTCTCTCCCTTCTCCACTGCCATTTTCTTCAAGGCATTGTCTGCATCAACTTGGACTAACATATCCCTGATTTCACTTTCACTCTTGCCAGTTTAACAAGACATTTCACGTATGTTTGTTGCTCTAATTC
This sequence comes from Carlito syrichta, assembly GCF_000164805.1. NCBI lineage: Eukaryota > Metazoa > Chordata > Mammalia > Primates > Tarsiidae > Carlito > Carlito syrichta. The sequence goes on from NW_007245729.1 coordinate 1,236, forward strand.
AAGCTCCAACATTCTCGTAACGGCACACAAAATCCCATGCGACAATAATCATGAATGCCACTCAGCAAGACACTGCCACACATCAACATGAACACGGCTGTGAGACACTGATATACCAAAGTGATGAAGCCTTACCTAATTGTTTGTACAATTGTAGGTACTGCTAACATAAGTGCAAAGTGGCAAGTTCACGAACTTGATTATCAGTCCTTGTAAGTTGATTTAAGAATCAATAAAGAAAATGTTTAATATGAGATGATAACTTTGTTATCTTTCTAGATGAAAAACAAAGTCTGTGATTGTACCTACTTGGAGGCGAACCAAAATAAATGGGTCATATTCAGCTTGGATATAAGAGGGGTTGTATTTTGTGGTTGTATTTAGCGGATATATGTATACAAATTTTTATCTAGAGGAAGACACCAAGACAGTGAAGGGACTTTTCCAGAAGAAAATATGCCAAAGACCCCAGTTGCTCCTTGGCGGTAACTTAGACAACTAGGCTCTCTCAGCATATCGGAAGTAACTATCTCCACATTTTGACCACTGTTTAAAAATAGAGAAAGCAAGCACTGTCATCTCCCCAACAAAAATTTTATTAAGGAATAAACCAAAGACTGGAGTAATTAAATTCAGCCACCATAAATCAAAGAACAAAAATCCACCAAATCCCCACCTGAACACTAAAAGCAACTCTTACTCAAGTTCTGTTCTTTCCTGGCCTTCATGGCCCAGCCATGATGCTGGGATCAGGTAACCCTCAGGAAGGCAGCTGCTCATGGGGCGTCTGCAGACTTTAGAAATGATGGAGCGTCCTCTTCCTGGTTCTTTGAAGCACCCATTTTAAAACTGGCCCTAATCGGTCAAATCACATTTTATCTTGTTCTTCATAAAAAAAACAGAAGCGATTATTCTCTTGCTTGCCTCACTATCACATGGATATGGCAAAATTAAACCACAGTATTAATTCCATGCTAAAATTTAACAGATGAAGACCTTAAGTATCGATATGTAAAATTCCGCTATCATCCTAGTTGTATCACAACTGTTGGATGGTACAGAAGAAGAAACGTACATTTTGAAAGTGAAATGTACAAAACAATGATCAAAACCCTCCTTCAGCTTCATGTCCTTCTTTCTCACTCTCTGTGGATTTTTTTTTAAAAAACAGAGAAGAAATTATGCTTTGTTGTCAGGTACAAGTCAGGTTGAGATGGAGACAGAAGAGCTGCCTCCCTCCCTCCCTGCCTTCCTTTCTTCCTTCCATCTTTCCTTTCTTATTTCCTTCAGAAATATATATAATATATTCTATATATGCATATGTATACATATATTTTTTTAGTCAGGGTCTCACTCTGTCACCCTGGCTGAAGCGCAGTGCCACACTCACGGCCACTGTAGCCTCAACCTCCCTGGCTCAGGCGGTCCTTCTCTCTCAGTCTCCCAAGTAGCTGGGACTACAGGTGCATGCCACCACACCTGGTTAATTTTTATATTGTTGTACAGAACAAGATCTCGCTAAGTTGCCGAGGTTGGTCTCAAACCTGGGTTCAGGCAATCCTCTTGCCTCCGTCTCCCAATGTGCTGGGATTACAGGCATGAGCCATCACGCCTGGCTTAGAAATATTTTAGCTCGTTACACAATATATTTCCTCTAGCTTCTTTTGTGTGTGTGTGTGTGTGTGTGTGTGTGTGTGTGTGTGTGTGTTGGGGTCTCATTCTGTCACCCAGAATGGAGTGCAGTGGCACCATCATGGCTTACCGCAGCCTCAACCTCCTAGGCTCAAGTAATCCTCCCTTCTCAGTTTCCCTCGCAGCTGAGGACTAGGGAAGGAGCTTCAAGTTGTGGTGGGTGGAATTTTCCTCAAGGAAGCATCTATTTAATGCTTCTGTTTGGAGGGTCAAACTATGTACTCATGATGCCATCTTCAGCAGCCAGAGAGATAAGAAGATGATATTCTTCTGCCCTGTGGCTTGTTAGCGGCCCATAGCCAGGGGACTGCATATGATTCTTATTAGGACTCAAAATGCCCCCAATTTTTTTACAGCTTTTGGGGACTAAATGACCTCCCACAAAATTGTACGGATGCCAAGCCAATAAGACAAGCTAAGAAAGCAATGTCACTGTGCCAGCTGTCTGCCACTGCCTCATCTGCCTTACAGGTTCATATCACAATGCCCAGCTACCTTGTTTATCTATCTATCTATTTTATAGAGACAAAGTCTTGCTATGTTGTCCAGGCCAGTCTCAAACCCTTAGGCTCAAGCAATCCTCCCGCCTCAGCCTCCCAAAGTGCTGGGATTACATGTGGGAGCCACCATGCTTGGTGTCTTTCCCTACTTCCCTTCCAAGAGAAGTGCTTCTTAGAAAAGCTATCAGAGACCAGGTTCGGTGGCTCAGCCTATAATCCCAGCACTTTGGGAGGCCGAGGCAAGTGGATTGCCTGAGCCCGCAGGTTCAAGACCAGCCCGGGTAACCTGGCGAGACCTCACCTCTACAATAAATCAAAAATTAGCCGGGCGTGGTAGCGCGCACCTATAGTTCCAGCTACTTGGAAGGCTGAGGTGGAAAGATCACCAGGTTGACGCTTGGGTGACTGTGAGTGTGCCACTGCACTCCAGTCTGGGTGACAGAGTGAGACTTCTGACTCGGAAGGAAGGAAGGAAGGAAGGAAGGAAGGAAGGAAGGAAGGAAGGAAGGAAGGAAGGAAGGAAGGAAGGAAGGAAGGAAGGAAGGAAGGAAGGAAGGAAGGAAAGAAGGAACAAGAGCTATCAGAGCCAGAGAGGACACCCCTGGTGATCCAGACCAGATGGTAGCTTGAACACCTGCAGTGAGCTCAGGCAATCCACTTGCCTCAGCCTCCCAAAGTGCTGGGATTACAGGCTGAGCCACCAAGCCTGGCCTCTGATAGCTTTTCTAAGAAGCACTTCTCTTGGAAGGGAAGCAGGAAAAGACACCGGGTATGGTGGCTCCCACCTGTAATCCCAGCACTTGGGAGGCTGAGGCGGGAGGATTGCTTGAGCCTAAGGCTTCGAGCTTGGCCTGTCCCCTGGCCTCACACACTACGTCCTCCTTTCTTACCCTTTGCAGAGGCCAGCTGTGGCCCCTCCTCCCAAGTCTGCAGGTCTTCTAGCTATACCCGAATACCCTCACTCCTCATGGAGGTTGACCCCAGTCTGTCAACTGACCCACCTTTCATCTCTTCCTTCTTCCTCCTGCCCTGTCTTTGTGTCCTAGTTTCTGTCTGAATGGAAAGAAGAAATGAAATGTCATCCATGGGCAGCTCTGCAGAAAGAAAATCTGCTTTCATGGCCTTGAGGTGGGGGAGGGGATTCAGAGACAGGGGACACTGAAAGTGCTGACTGAAAGTGAATCTGTAATCCACTCGTGGTATGTATTCCCCCTGCTTGAGGGGGTCACAGATTTCCAAATATCTTTTTTTATTTTTATTTTATTTTCTTGAGTTGGATTTTCACTCTGTCACCCAGACGGGAGTGCAGTGGCTGCTCCCGGTCACCGCAGCCTCGACCTGCTGGGCTCCAGCGATCCTTCTGCCTCAGCCTTCCAAGTAGCCAGAATTATAGGCGCGCGCTACCACGCCCGGCTGATTTTTTGATTTATTGTAGAGATGAGGTCTCGCTACCCAAGCGGGTCTCGAACCCGCGGGCTCAGGCAATCCACTTACCTCAGCCTCCCAAAGGCGTGGGATTACAGGCTGAGCCACCCGAGCCCGGCTTCCAAATATCTTTAAGCATCATAGTTCTCTATTCACAGGAAAGTACGCTGGGTTTCACCGCCAGGTCCTCGCAGCCTCAGAACAATTTGGGAGCTGACTACCTGAGGAGTCTTGGCATTGAATGTGTCCTTTGGAATTACAGGTTCCTGGGCTGATGGCTTTGGTTTTAGTGCACGCCACAGCTGTGAGTCTTATTACAAGTGAAACTCTGCAGACCATCCGAGGAGAGCTTGCCAGTGGGCATATGATTTGCTGAAATGCAATCACCCAAACGTCAGGAGTGGATCACTTTTCATTCCCACTGGCTCTGGGGGAATTTTCTCTGACATTTCAAAAATCCACATCACCAATGGGGTGAGGGGTGGGGTTATAAAATGTGCCAACACCTTCCCTCTGAAGCAGTGTGTGTGTGGCAGCTCTTTTTATGACTCGTACAATGTTTCCTCTTTGGATTTGGATATATAGGATGCGCCACGTGACTTCCATCACTTCTGGAAGCTGCCACCGCCACGCTGGCAGACTGACCTGGTGAGCTGCAGTTCTCCATCTGGTTCTCACCCACACGGTGGTACATGATAAGGGTCTCCTTCACTCCAGGGATCCTCCTGGGTTTCTTGGGCCTGACTCGGGGCCACAGCATCTCAGAAACCTCTGCCATGGCAGGATCCATGATAGGGGTCCAGGGAGAGCCAGGAGCACTGAGCGCTGGACAACCACTACCTCTCTGGGAAGAGTACAACCGTGTTAGGGTTGGGGCATGAGGCAGCCCTGCATGAAGTCTGGCTGCGAGCCCCAAGGGCCAGGGAGGGAGGGAGGAAGGCTTAGGCTGTGGTGGGTGGGATTTTCCTCAAGGAAGCATCTTTTTCATGCTTCTGCTTGGTGGGCCAAACCTCACAGTGCCGTCTTCCACAGCCAGAGAGCTAAGGAGGCGACATTCTTTGTCCTGTGGCTTGTTAGAGGCCCATAGCCAGGGGACTATTTATGATTCTTATTAGGACTTAAAATGCCCCCAATTTTTACATCTTTCGGGAACTAAATGACCTTCCTCGAAAAAGACAAGCCAAGAAAACAATGTCACCATACCAGCTGTCTGCCACCGCCTCACCTACCTTACATCCCCGGCACAGATTCCAAAAAGTACAAGTCACTAAAACACAAACTCTGTGAAGACAGACCTCCCTCCTCCATCTTCACCATGGTATCCCCAGGACCTAACCCAGTGCCCGGTTTATTGTAGTTGCCCAAAAAATATATTTCATTCAACCAATACCTGTTAAATACCTATTTGGACCAACTGTGTGTTGTTCACTAAAGATCTGCCGATGGGCCGGGCACAGTAGCTCAGCCTATAACCCCAGCACTTTGGGAGGCCGAGATCAGAGGATTGTCTGAGCCCAGGGGTTCAGGACCAGCCTGGGCAACTTGGTGAGACCTCATCTCTACAATAAATCACAAAAACTAGCCGGGTGTGGTGGTGTGCGTCTGTAGTTCCGGTTACTTGGAAGGCTGAGACAGAAGGATCGCCTGAGCACAGCAGGTTGAAGCTGTGGTGACCGGGAGCGTGCCACTGCCCTCCAGCCTGGGTGACAAGAGTGAGAATCCAACTCAAAAAAAGTAAATAAGTAAAGATGAGTAAAACCAGGCTCAGGACAAAGTTATGCGGAAAATGCCCCCAGGGAAGCTATGGTCGTTGCAAAGGCAGAAGTCATGCAAGAGTCAGTGAAGCCCATGTTCATTCAATTTTCCATTCATTCAACATATATTTATTATGTCACCATCCATAGTGGATAGGCACAGAAGCTACGATGTGAATAAAATGTGATTCCTGGCCTCAAGAATCTCACAGACTGGTGAGGAGATAAACAACTGGGAAAACAGGAATCATACAGTGTGCCAAATGATATGAGAATGTATAACATGCTGGAGAAGCACAGAGATGGGAACAACTAATTCTGCTCTGACATCAGACGTGATGTTAAAAGATTTCTAGGATTTTTCCAGGAGGGCAAAGTAGGAAAAGGCAATCTAGGCAAGGGGAAAAAGGAAAAGCAGGACAAAGTCTGGAAGCATGAGAAGCTTGTTGTTTGGAAGAACTTTGGGGAGTCTGAGGGGCTGAGGCATCAGGTACAGGGGAGAAATGAGACTGGAAAATTAAGTTAGAGCTTGAAAGCCAAGTGAAGGTATAGCCCTAATCTTAGTCTTAGTCTTAGACTGTCTGGGTCTTAGTCTTCTCAGGCTGTCATAACAAAATACTGTAGATGGAGTGGCTTAAATAACAGAAATGTATTTCTCACAGTTCTGGAGGCTGGAAGTCTGAGACAGGATGCCAGCATGGTTGGTTTCTGTGAGGACTCCTTTCCTGGCTTGCAAACGGCTGCCTTCTTTCACCCTGTGTCCTCACATAGCTAAGAGAGAGCACACACTCTCTGGTGCTTCTTCTTACAGGCTCACCTCTGTCTTAGGAGTCCAAGGAAGGAAGGTTAGCTATGGGTGATCTGCGATTGATCTGATTTCTTAACTCCAACCTTGTCTCTTTCTCAGAACCACGGGCGCCAAGAGGACATCCTCTGTGTGACTCAGTGCCTGCCTTTTTTTCTTGCCACTTCCAGTCACAACGGAGAGATTATCCTTTGGAATGTCATCTCGGGTCACAGGTACTGCCATATGAATGCTCTCAGTCCCTTAATCCAGATGCTAGAGAAGGCAACGCAAGGGGCAGTCTCCGTGGTCACTCCGCCTGGGCCCTGCTGACTTGAACGCCTGGCCAGATATCTGAAGGAGTCTTCATTCTGGACCACTTCCTGGTTAGAAGAGATTGGCCTGGTTTTAGGTCTGACTTGTCAGACGGAGATTCTCAAATTTACAAGGAGGCTGAAGAGTCCAGTTGGCTTCACCCACATTCCTGGGCACCTGTCCATCAAAGTCCAATTTGCAGGCCAGCCCACCACCCCTGAGAGTTCTTTCTCACCCACTGTCAGCCTGAAGGACTCCCTGTCCCCGCTGAGTTCCTTGGGCTTTGTTGGCTTGGCTCTTACTTTGATGCCTCTGCGTTCTGTTACCAGACTACGTGCCTCAACCATCCAGTTAGCAAGCCAGTTCACCCACCCAGCAGAGACATCACCTCCTCAATGCCTTATCCAGCTGCCTTCAGGCTCTTATGCCATCCTCATCCTCAGCCCCCTTTGGAGGCCCTCGAGAGTACTTTGCCCCCACGGACAACCACAAGGCACAGTGTCAAGAGCATGGGCACTGGAGACAAATATCTGGGTGTGAATCTCAACCCTTCCGTTAGTGGCTGTGTTTGACCTTGGGCATATTATGGTTCATTCTAAAGAGCTGTCTCTACTCCTGTAAAACCGCAGTGTAATGCTGACCTAAACTAGGATCATGACAATGAAATATGGTCATATGGAGGAAGTGACTGGTTCAGTGCCCAGCGCATAGCAAGTGTCATTGAAATGGACAATCCTGGCTGTGACCTCTGTCCACTTGAGGGCAGGGCCTGTACTCCCACCCGGATCTGTCCTTAATGCTTGTATATCACATTGAAAAACTTGGCTGGGCTTGATGGCTCATACCTGCAATCCCAGCACTTTGGGAGGCTGAGGCTAGAGAACTGCTTGAACCCAGGAGTTTAAGACTAGCCTGGACAACGTGACAAGACCTCGTCTCTACAAAAAAATTATTTAAGAATTAGCCGGGCATAGTGGCACACGCCTGTAGTCCCAGCTACCAAAGAGGTTGAGGCTGAAGGATTGCCTGAGTTCAAAGAGATCGAGGCTGCAGTGAGCTGTAATCGTGCCACTGTATTCCAGCCTGAGCAACAGAGTGAAACTCCAACTGAAAAAAATAAAAAATAATGATAAGCCTTGCCGTCAGCCCTCACTGAGGCTTAAGAGATACCCTGGAGGGCAGTGATTAAACATAGAAACCACTGGACACCAGAGTTTAAAAAGAAGCTAACTATAGATTTATCATGGAGTCTATTCCTAGCCCCCTTTCCTACGTGTGTGTGTGTGTGTATGTGTGTGTGTATACATATATATATATATATTATATATATGTATATATATATATTCTATGACGCTCTTTCTGAGTGTCTAAGAGTTTTAAGAGTTTTAAAAGTCTGTGGAGAAAAAGTGGTGGCATTTCTTCTAAATGTTTATTATCATTGACATTACAACGAAAACAAAGTCACTGGCCAAGAATGCAACATTGACCTTTCAGCCAACAGTTTAATGTGAGACCCTGTTGGCAGCAGCATTTATTGATCAAAGTTATGTGACTGGTGGCTTTGAGAAAGCTTTCTTCTTCTCCAAAAATATAAAGCCACCCATAGCCACCAATATCTCACACTTCTGTGTTGCCAAAATCAAAAAAATTGCAAAAATGAGCTAGGAACATGTGAAAGGTCCCTTCCCTTCCAGGAAAGAGCAGTCCTGGCTCTTCTTGAAGGTCAAACCAAGACACCGTGGTCTTTTCCCTGTGGGATTGGTTAAGTGGTCGCCATCTTATTTGGAAAGCCATCTGGACAGCACTTCTGAAGTCATTCTCAGGAAAGAGCAGAAGACAGAGGTAATCATGCAAGCAAAGTCAGATGAGCAGAGAACATATTCTTTCTACCAATTGTCCATCATTTTGGCTTCATTCTTCCTTACACTGGGGTTGGCGGCATCTTCCTCCACATCAAAGAGAAAGAATTCAAGACTGAAAAAGAAGGATCTTAAGATTTCACCCGGGCTAAAATCCAAGAAATCTATGTGTTCACTGGGCGACGAAGGCGTGTTATCTAGAAAACAACGTAACAGTATTTGTTGGGTACCTCTTTTAGTCCCTTTCCTGAGTGCTTTTACTGTTTTATCTCATTTAGTGCTCACACTGACCTAGAGAGAGAGCTGCTGCTGTACCCATTTTCATATAAGGAAACTGAGGCTCAAGAGTTAAGTAACAATGGTCATAACAGCTGCCATTTGTTGCACATCTTTGTGTCCAGCATGTTAGATTCATGGAATTTACTCAGCCTTCCCTGCTGGGTCTTGGAGTACTATTCACAAAGTGTCTCATTTAATCCACTTTAAAACCCTGTGGAGCAAGAAGCCTCCATATCACAGATGAAGAAAACTGAGGTTTAAGGAAGTGAGATACTCCCTCAGACCCCGCCTAGATAAGTGGGAAGCCCACTCCCTCAGACCCTGCCTAATTAAGTGGGAAGCCATGACCTCTTCTACCTTGCCCTCAAGTTCAATGCTCCCAGGAGCCTAATACCCTGAGAGTAATGTCATCTTAGCCCAAATCACTAACATGCATCGGAGAGGACACAAGGGCCAAGGAGCTGGGCAGGAACCCACGTCCATACAGGTATCCCTCCATCCTGCTCCCAAGAGTACTTTGCCCCCCATGGACAACCACAAGGCACAGTGCCAAGGACATGGGCACTGGAGACAAATATCTGGGTGTGAATCTCAACGCTTCCATTAGTGGCTGTGTTTGACCTTGGGCACATTATGGTTCATTCTAAAGAGCAGTCTCTCCTCCTGTAAAACTGCAGTGTAATGCCTACCTAAATTAGGATCGTGACAGTGAAATATAGTCACACAGAGGAAGTACCTGGCTCAGTGCCCAGCCCATAGAAAATGTCCTTGAAATAGACAATCCTGGCTATAAACTCTGTCCACCGGAGGGCAGGGCCTGAGTCTGCCATGCTTCCACCATGGTTCCCCAAATACACGGCTCAGTGCCAAGCTCATGGTCAAGGCTGAAATAAATATTGTTGAAGGATGAACAACCTGACTTGTGATGGGGAGACTTGGGAGCACAGCTTCTTGTATTCAGCTCCAGCACCAACGCCATTATTGGTATAATTTTTGTCTTAGTCTGTTCGGGCTGCTATAACAAAACACCATACAAGGTCCAACATATGATGACAGCTCTGATGGCCATTCCAGAAAAAGTTCCAAAATGGCTTTGATGGGTGGACTAGGCACTGGCGTCTGTGCATAACTTCCCAAGGGGAGTACTTGGAAGGTGACCATAGTGATATTTAGCAATGAGACATGTAGCACCTTTTCTAGGATGGTTCACGAACCTAATTGTCAGACCTCGTAAACTGGAGTTTATAAACAACAGAGATTTATTCTCACAGTTATGGAAGCTGAAAGTCCAAAGTAGGGTGTCAGCATGGTTGGGTGCCAGTGAGGATCTTCTTCTATGGTACAGACTCCTGATTTCTCCTTGAGTTCTCACTGAGGGAAGGAAATCAAGAGAGCTCTCTGGAACCCCTCTGATAAGGGCACTAATCCCATTCATGAGGCCTGCACCCTTATGACCTCATCACCTCCCAAAGGCCCCACTTCCTAATGCCATCATCTTGGAGGTAATGATTTCTTTTTTAAAAAATTATTTTATTGTACTTTTAAAATGCGGGGTACCAATGAAGTTTGGGTACATTACGTGGTCATCATGCAGGTAAAGTGTGTGTACATTTATTAATGTTATGTGCCCCACTTCCTCGACAGTGTCCCACCACTGCCAATGCCTTTCTTACAGTATTATGATAAATCTGCAGGGTCCACTTATGAGTGAGCACATGTGGTACTCAGATCTTTGTTTCTGTGATAAATCTCTGAGTGTTATAGACTCTAAGGCTATCCAGGTTGCTGCAAAATTCATAATTTTGCTTTTCTTTATGGCTGTATAACATTCCATCATGTAAATGCACCACATTTTCTTTATCCAGTCCACTTTTGAGGTGGTTCAACATCTGAATTTGGGAGGACACATTCGGTCCGTGACAACCCCTTATTTAATAAGACATTCATTGCCCCTCTGATCTGAATAATATGCCCAGGCTTAAGGAGGTTAAGAGAAAGAGACATCTTTATCCAAGCTTCCACTATCCAAGTAGCAACATTCTGTGCGCCTCTTGGAAATCTGTATTTAAGGAGGTCTATAGAATTTTTATTTGACAATAAATATTTGTGTTCTATGTACTAAGCTTTCTGAGAGGATTAAGGTTAAGTAGTAAAAAGCCAGATATGCCCCCTTTTTGATGGGGCTTAAAGTTGGGGAAGTAGGGAGGTGGGTTTAGAAGCTGTTCTTGGCTGGGTGCCGTGGCTCACATCTGTAATCCAGGCACTTTGGGAGGCCTAGGTGGAAGAATCGCTTGAGGCCAGGAGTTCAAGACCAGCCTGAGCAAGAGCAAGACCTCATCTCTAATACATAAAAAGAAAATGAGCCAAGCATGGTGGCATGCACCAACAGTCCCAGCTACTTGGGAGGCTGAGGCAGGAGGCTGATGCAAGCCCAGGAAACTGAATCTACAGTGAGTCATGATTTCACCATTGCAGCCTGGGTGACAGAGCAAGAAGACCTTGTCTCTTTCAAAAAAAAAAAGAAGAAGAAGTCATGCATGGCTTAGCTCTTCTGTGGAGATCTGAGTTTGACTTCCACCTCCCCCTTCTTTGCCCATGCCCATTTCATCTTGCAAGATTCCAGCATTTCATCTTACAAGATTCCAGTTGCCATATTTTTTTTGCACATCTTTGTGCCCAGCACATTCGATTCATGCTGCTTCCCCCGAGATGCATTCTAGAACCCCTCTCTCCTCCACCCACAGTAAACCTCTCCTTTCTGCACATGCCCACTGCATTTTGTGCATTCCTCCAAGGGAGTTCTGTTTGTCTGGTTTGGTCTCTGCCTCTTCCCCAGAACTCAGCACAATGTCTAGTACCTAAGGCATATAGTTAACAGACTTCTGTGAAAAGTAAGTGAATGAAAGACTGAACATCATTAAGGCCTAGAGCATTTTATTTTCTTTTTGAGTTGAGGGGGGTCTCACTTTGACACCCAGGCTGGAGTGTAGTGGCACAGATCACAGCTTACCACAGTCTCGAACTCCTGGGCTCAGGCGATCCTTCCACTTCAGCCTCCCAAGTAGCTGGGACTACTTTTGCAGAGACAAGGTCTTGTGTTGCCCAGGCTGGCCTCGAACTCCTGGGTCCAAATGATCCTCCCGCCTCAGCCTCCCAAAGTGCTAGGATTGCATATGTGTTCCCTTTAAATTACTCATACTCTTCTGACTCTGCTAACCAGGACAGCCATCCTGACAGAGGTGTGCTCCAGCTTTGACTGCAGAAGAAAGCACAGATTTGTGCTCTGGTGATGATTAACATCTCTCAGTTTGGGGTGTGTGTGTGTGTGTGTGTGTGTGTGTGTGTGTGTGCGCACACACATTTATTTTAAACACACCATGGGACTTGTCTCATCAAAGGGATTCACTGGAGAGTCTATCTGACCAATCAGTCACACTTCTTGCTTGTGGATCATATGCTATGTGGGTGTTCACACAGCAAGACTTTGATGGGGGGGAGTGTGTGCATTGCACTTCCTTTTGGGAGCTCCCCAAAGGATCCTGGGATCCTTCTCTTCTCCAAGGGTAGAGAGTGCTCTGAGCTCTCACCAGGTAAAGCAGAAGCAATGAATGCCTCTGAGGAATGTGGAGAGCCAGGGGCATCCAAGGGCACCCGCACCAACAGGCTGGAAGCTTTGGGGCAGGCAGCAGGTCAGAGCAGCAACAGAGGCCTTTCTTACGAGCAAGGAGAGGCACACAGCAAAATATCCCAGGATCAAAGACAGATGGCTCAAAACCTCTCTTTGCAACCAAAAACACGCAGATGGGTGCTTGTAACTTGGAATTTTACTTAAAGTTCTTGAGCTTTGGAGCTGGACTTTGGCCTACTTGTTACTTGTTACAGAGGCCTGGGCTCGTGTTATTTGTATAATGCCATCGAGCTAGTTAGGGGCAGCTCTGGAACCAGAAGCTGATTCTCTAACTCCCAGGGGCCCCAATTTCCTGCTCTGTAAATTGGACTGATCTCGGCCCTGGCAGGGCTCCACTGTGATACTCTTTGCTCTTTCTCTTGTCTCCTCTGTCGGGTGGGCGGCCTGGGGCTGGGCTGGCAGTTTCCCTTCAGGGCTGTAAACCTGATTAAATGATGTCCTCAGGCCACACTCTTCTGGGAATGGCCTGGGACCCTGCTAGCCCTCGGAACAGGCAGCTGGGCAGGGAGACCGGATTCGGAGGGCGTGGGTGTCGGGTTCTCACTTTCCAAGGGACTGCCTCCCTAGAGGCTGGTTGGAGGCCAGAGCAGGCTGTGGGTGTTTGTCAGTCTGGGCTCTAAAGAGAGAATTAGGCCAGCAGGGAATAGCAGGAGGAGCTCAAGGTGGGAATGAGGCTTCGGGACGCTCCCTCACCCAACTGGGGCCTGGAGGACGAGTCTTAGAAAGAGAGCATGGGACACGCAGGCTCTGGGCTCACCCCCGAGGTTGCTGGCCGTTGGTGAAGTAGCTGTTGACTCCAACTTGGCTGCCAAAGTCTTCAGGAAGGCGGGACACACTTTGCTTGGGGCCTGGAGATGAAGGGGCCGGGGCTTGTGGTTGTGCCCCCACGCGGCTCACAGCTCTGTCTCTCAGCTCACTCGCTCTCAGGCAGCTGTGTCCAGGGGCAGTGGCCTTGCTGGTTTATGGGGCAAAGTCAGATGGGAACGTCAATGGCCTGGGTGGATCAGAGCACCCTGATGTTGCCCCGGGACCCTAGGACTTTTGAAGAGACAAGGAACGGGAACTTAGTATGGGCTGGGCGGAGGGGGGAGAAATCTGAGAGACCCAAGCAGGTGGATGTCAGGGACTCAACCTGGGACTCCATGAGTCCTTTCCAAGAGGCCCCATCCCCAAAGAGCTCTGGATTGGAATAGTGTTCATGAACTTTTGTGTGCCTTTTCCATTTCCCTTGGACTTTCACCCACATGGTGTTAGATTATTATTCCTATTGCCAGATGAGGAAATGAGACATACACAAGTTGAAAGATTGGCTTCAGGGTTGGGCGTGGTGGCTAATGCCTGCAATTCCAGCACTTTGGGAGGCCGGGACAGGAGGATTGCTTGGGCTCAGGAGTTTGAGATTAGCCTAGGCCACATAGTGAGACCTCATCTCTACAAAAAAAGTCAGCTGGGCCAAAATTATACCGACTATCTTCTCAGACCACAGTGGAATAAAATTAGAAATCAACACTAAGAGGAACCCCCCAAACTACACTAATACTCGGAAGCTGAACAACTTGCTCTTGAATGACCCTTGCGTAAACAACAAAATCAAAGCAGAAATTTTTAAAAAACCATTAAAACAAATGAAAATAGAGACAGAACATACCAAAACCTTTGGGATACGGCAAAAATCCGTGCTGAGAAGAAAGTTTATAGCATAAAATACCTACAGAAGAAAGAATGATCTGAAATTAGCAGCTTCACCTTGCAACTCCAGGAACTAGAAAAACCGAGATAAATCTAAACTCAAAATTAGCAGAAGATAAATAACAAGAGCAGTTACTTGGGAGGCTGAGGCAGAAGGACTGCCTGAGCCTAGTAGGTGGAGGTAGTGGTGGGCCAGGATTATGTCACTGTACTCCAGCCTGGGTGATAGAGTAAAATCTGACTCAAAAAACCATCGAACAAACAAACCCACAAAGAGGAAGGTACCCCCTTCCCTAATATACACTAATAATTCTGACCGATCAAAATAAACTGGATAAAAAAGAAGAAGAGATGTCTGGCCCAGGAGTGTTAAGGATGCAGTGACCTCTCGGCCCTGGCTGGGCAACCAGCCCCTGGTGGGCTCAGGGACCCCCGCAAAGCACAAACAAAACTCTCTTCTCACTACCTCCTCCCTCCCGAGTTCTGTCACCCTCTGGAGGCTGCTTGGTGGGGCTGGTCTCATTGCCAGCTTCGTTCCTGTAAGGTGACGAGTCAATTGGACATCCTTTTCCTACTATGGGTTTGGCTTTTTGTGTTGTTTTGTTTTTTGACACCAGACTGGCCATGGCTTTACAGCCTTAGCTTTATCTGTCTTCACGATGTTTCTAACTTGCTGGTGGATTGACACAGAAAGGAAAACCGATTCTTAGCATCGACTGAATATGGCATTTCCCTTGCCTTGTCTGGCAGGCAAGCTTTATCTGAAATGGGCCTCATGTGTGTCTCGGTCCAAAGGGAAAGCCCAGGCAAGCAGCATCGTGGTAACAGCAGGAGATGCCCTTGCCCACCTGGCTGACCTGCAAGGCTTTGTGGGTGTCTACAACATGGCGGGGGTACAGCCTGCAGAGACTGGAGCACTGGTCCCCAAGAGTAGGCAGTGGCTTCTTCACCTTAAACACTATGGTGAGTTTCAGTCTTTAGTGTCACATATTGGTTGGTAAAATTAAATTGTACCAGCGAGGAGAGATTCTCTTAAAACCCTGTAGAAGCAAACTGAGAGAAAACCATTCTAATGGAAATGTTCTGTGTTAGCAAAGGTGCAGGAAAATAGGCACTCAGACTCTTGAACAAAGGATTGACCACCGTATGGATCGGGAGAGCAAGCTGACAATATGCGATCCAACAATTGGGTTCACAAACTCACCCTAGAAAACGTGCTACATGCCTCATTGCTGAATCTCACTAAGGTCACATTCAAAATACTCCCCTCAGGAAGCTGTGTACCGACGCCAGTGCCTAGTCCACCCGTCAAAGCCATTTTAGAACTCTTTTTCTGGAATGGCCATCAGAGCCATCATCGATCGTATGAACCTTGCTGTCCTGAATGTCACTATGTCTTCCTTTCAATATTTCCTTTATCTTGAGGTAAAGGAAAAAGTCCATGGGGGGCCAGAACAGGTGATTGGGATGCAGTTATGTGTACAATGCTGCCAGTGTAAGAGCACAGTAGCACATTCGTAAACTTAATTATTTGTCAGACCTCAACAAATAACGATGACAGCTCTGATGACCATTTCAGAAAAAGAGTTCCAAAATCGCTTTGATGGGTGGATTAAGCACTGGCATTGGTGCATAGCTCCTGAAGGGGAATACTTTGTAGGTGACTGTAGTGATATTCAGCAATGAGGTATGTAGCACTTTTTCTAGGGTGGTTCGAGAACCTAATTGTCGGACTCATATGTACCTAAGCAATTCTACTTGGCTGAAAGAAGTAATAAGAATTGTGTCCAGAGATTCAGTTAAAAAACTGTGCATCAGCACATTGTTCATAAGAGAGAGAAAATAGACAACCTAGGTGTCCAATATAAGGGGAATTAACTAAGTACATAATGGCATAATACATTGGAATATTATCTAATCATTAAATCATAATGATATAAATGAAAATATGAGTGGGGACCCAAAAAATGGAATTTATTTATTAAAAATTGTGTATTTATTCTTACGTGTTTAAACTTCAGTCACCTTCAAAGTACTCTCCATTTAATGCAATACACCTATCAAGACACTTTTCCACTATTTTCAAAATAGTTTTTTGTGTTTTTGCTTTTTTGCGTCAGAGTCTCACTCTGTCACCCAGACTGGAGCGCAGGGGCACGCTCACAGCCACCCCAGCATTGACCTGCTTGGCTCAGGTGATTCTTTCACCTCAGTCTTCCAGGTAGCCAAAACTGCAGGGGTGCACTACCACGCCCAGCTAATTTTTTAATTTATTGTAGAGACAAGGTCTCACTAAGTTCCCCAGGCTTGTCTCGAACCCCTGGGTTCAGGCAATCCTCTTGCCTTGGCCTTGAGCCACCATGCCCAGCCTCAAAGCAGCTTTTGAACTCATCTACTTTGATACCTTTGATGCTCTTGGCTTTTTTTGTTTCACCTCTTCCATGTCAGCAAAATGTTTCCCTTCGAGGACTTTTTTCATCCGGGAAAACAAAAAAAGGGTCACTGGGGCAAGATAGGGTGAATAGGGAAGGTGGGGCACTGGGGGGGGTTCATTCCATTTTGGCCAGGTGCATTGTTGTGGTGGAAATCACCCATCATGAAACGGACACACGACAATACATAATTTTCAGAACTTTTTTTCCCTTTTATCTCTTGGACAACATTGCAAATATTCACATTTATCTCTGTCTCACTTTAAAATGGGTATGTACTATTTTACTAAATGCATTTCTTGAAAGTCAATTTAAATAGTCACCTACTTCTCTGTATGTATCTTTTTCTGTCCCATTACAGAAGAAGTTGAAATACTAAAGACAGAAATCAGAATAGGAAGCAAGAATGATGTACCTTGTATTTGTTTTCATTCCAAGTACTGAAAGAGTCATTTTTACTAGGCTATTTAAAAAATTATTTTTGGACAGAGTACAGTGGCTCACGCTTGTAATTCCAGCACTTTGGGAGGCTGTGTCGGGAGGATTGCTCAAGTCTAGGAGCTCGAGACCAACCTTGGCAACATAGCAAGACCTCATATCTAAAATAAAATAAAAAAAATAGCCAGGTGTGGTGGTGCATGCCTATAGTTTCAGCTACTCCAGAAGCTGAAGCGAGAAGATCGTCTGAGCCCAGGAGGTCCAGGCTGCTCTGAGCTGTGACAGTGTAACTGCACTCCAGACACAGGGAGACCTTGACTCAAAAAAAAAATTATTTTTGTTGACTTACTTATTCCCACATGTTTACCAAACCCTGAGCACCGAAGAAAACCATGCACAGTGCACAGTTCCCATTTCGTGTGTCTTTGGCACTGGCATGAGTTCTTACACATAGTAGGTACTCAACAAACACATACAGAATTAATGCAGCAAGACAAATAACTGGCCATACCATTGCCTCTTTCCCTGCTGGAAACACATCCAGATCTGTCCCCTGCCTTCAGGAACAGTTATACGGCAGCTAGCATCATGATGTGCTGACTCTCCCATCATACTAAGATGTATTCTTCTTTCTTGTCAATCAGATGTGATGCTCTGGAGAGCCCATGTCAGCATGGTGACATCGTGAGAACCATCCTTTTTAGAGTTCAAAATGTTGTTAAAGGGTTCAAATCATTTGGACAATTTTGGTCAAATTTATCCTCTAAGAAGCCTTTCAAATCCGTCAAAAAAAGGAAAGCAACCATTCTGCTGTGGATTAAAACAAGTCATGTACTGACTGCACGAAACTAAAGGAAGAGATTGAAAGACTTGATTTTTCTTGTAAGTGAATGATTGTTTTCCTTGAAGGGACCTGTAATTTTGGTGAAAGTTTAAGATTTTTTTCACTGGGGCTGAAAGTAGTCAGTGCCAAGGGTGAGATCTGAACTCTTGCTAAATGGTTCTTTTCAGTTTCTTGATTTTCCCTCCAGACTCTTCCTCTACAAGGAACATCTCATTTGATATTTGGGGGCTGGAATTGGAAGGAGTGTGATGTGCTAGGAGGCAGGGAAAGAATGGTCTCAAGAAGAATTCAGGAGATTCCCTGGGCATCTGTATCCAACCTCAGTTAAAAGAGCACTGACATATTGCTCTGATGGCCGTTTCATGTGGTAGCAGCATTGGATAATCTCTCCTCCCCTATTATCTCATTAGTTTGGAGCTGATCGGAGAAGAAAAGTTTTTACTGGCATCCTCCTTCCACGACACTGTGCATCTGTGGAGCAGAAACAGGACATCTATCATTAAGGGACATCCACACGGCCTCCCCCCAAGTCCCACTTCTGGGCCAAAGAAATGGCCTCCATTGAGTCATGAATTCTCGGAAGTCAAGTGTATTAGTCAGCTCAGGCTGCCATAACAAAACACTATGGACTGAGAGGCTTCACAAAGAGATATTTCTTTCCCTACAGCTCTGGAGGTTGGTGGTTTGAGGTGAGGGTCACAGCATGATTGGGTTCTGGGGAGGGCTCTCTTTCTGGCTTGCAGATGGCCACCTTCTGAATGTGTCCTCACACAGTGGAGACAGAGCCAGATCTCGAGTGTTTCTTCTTACAAGGACACTAATCCTGTAGGATCAGGTTCTGCCCATATGACCTCATCCCCTCCCTGATAATCCTATCTCCAAATGTCTCCACTTTGGGGGTCAGGGCTTCAACAGACAAATTTGGGGAGAAACATAGTGCGGTCCATAGCATAAAGTCAGCTTACTTTCACGAAAATCAGCAAAATCAGACATTTGGACTTCAGGAACTTAGCTGGACTGAAGGCAATGAGTTTGGTGAGGAATTGCATTATTACAAAAGTCATGTCTTGGTAGAAACAGTCCAGGATGTGGGGGGGGGATGTTGCGGGGGGGGCTCTGTATCTGTTTCAGTAGATAATCTTGCCCCCTAGCTATGTTCCTTGAAGCAAATGCTAGAACTATTTTGAATTTATCCTGCAAATTCTTAATATATTTCTGGGTAGCCTATGCACCCTGTGATGCATTTGGAAAAGGCATTCCAGGCTTCAGTCTTTAGGGACAGTTGCCCTGGGATTGTTTCTTATAGAAATACAGAGGCAGACAACAACAGATGCTGGCAAGGATGCGGAGAAAAAGGAACGCGTCTACACTGCTGGTGAGAATGCAAACTAGTGCAACCTCTTTGGAAGACAGGGTGGCGATTTCTGAAAGAACTAGAAATTGACTTTTCCTATGACCCAGCAATCCCCCTATTGGGAATACACCCAGAGGAACTCAAATCATTCTACAGAAAAGATACCTGCATTCGCATGTTTGTTGCAGCTCTATTCACAATAGCAAAACATAGAACCAACCATGCTGCCCACGGTACATATACATACACATATGTGGTACATATACATAAAAAATGTGGTACATACATACCATGGTATATTATGCAGTCATAAAGAAGGAAAAACATGGACTTCGCAGCAACTTGGATGGATCTAGAGTCGATTATACTTGGTGATCTATCACAGAAACAAAGAACAGAGTACCATATGTTCTCCCTCATAAGCAGACCTCGAACAATTATAATACTATAAGAAAGAGATTGGCAGTAGTGGAAAACTGCCAGGGGAGGGGGGAGGGTGGGATTGGCAGTTGAGGGAACCCGCCAGGGAAGGGAGGGGCACACCTTATCCACAAGGTTACCTGCATAATGAACATTTGTATACCTAACTCTGAATTGTACCCCACATCTTTGCAATAAAACAAAATAAATAAATAAATAAATACAGAGACAGAACTTAACGCGATTAAGGTCACCTAGCAAGAATTAAAGAGACCTAGCATTCTTAGCAATATGCTTTGCTCTGATCAGAAGACAGGTTACCTTCCATCACGTGCATAGTATTTATTAATTTCTCTCTTCTTCCAGGGGCTTTTGGGCAGACTAGCACCTGGGATATTTTTACTCCTGCTTCCTGAAGCCACCCTGGAGCCCCCTATGAAGTTCCGACAGACCCAAGATCATGCCTGCTCACCCAGTGCTGGAAGGAGTTGTTTCTGCCAGGCACAGGAAGCAGGAGAATGTGTTGGAGGAAAAGGCCCGTGCCAAAGGTGGTGCTGTCACATCTAATGCACTTGTGTTTACCTTGCAGCTTGCAGGGAGATCAGCATGGAATACAAGCCACAGCAGCCCGAAAGAGTCAAGGCAGGACCCAGACATGCCTTGGGAACAGTGTGTCCCTTCCGTCCCAAGATCATGCTGTTGGCCAGGGCTGGGAGGACTTGGTGGCCCCCCCCCCCGGGAGGGTGGGAGCTGACCTCCCAGCCACTGTCCTCCTTTTAGCCAAAAAAAAAGGCCTCTGCCCCCTCCCCTGACCTTGGAGCACAAGAGGACTCAGCACCGTGTACAACCCGACTGTCACCTTTGAGCAAGATAGGCCCAGAACATTCAACCCGAGGCATACACTCACAGCGTGAAATGCTCTTAAAGGCAGGGCTTCCTGACAGGTGACAGGAAGAAATGACAGGCTGAATGCCCAAGTCTGTGAAAGACAAAGTCAAAACAGGAGATTTGGAGAGGGCCCTGGTCGATGCAGTCTTGATTTAGAACTCTGTGCAATATGTGGATTTCCAAGAGGTGCCTGCCCTTTAATAAATTAAGCAGAAGGTCATTTCATGAGCTATTGCTCTCTGGCTATGTTACACCTCTAAGCAGAACATCTGCTCTGCCAGCAAAATCCTGCATCATGGGTTTTTCCCTGGTAGCCTCCTGGAATACTGATCACAGTCTAACCCAGTCACTAACTGCTTAGAACCCCAAACATGCTCTAAGTGGGAAATGCAGAGCCAGCACAGACCGGGAAAAGCTTCTCTAGTCAGAAGCCTCCACATCTTCAGATCTCGTTTCCAGATGTGTTCCCAAGGGTATCAGGGGGCACTCTGGTAGCTCACGGGAGACTCAGAATGTGTCAATACAGCAAATATGATAATTTCATTGTGCATTTGATGCGGAGAAAACAAATGTGTTCATTAATTTTGATAGACCCATGATTTATCTTTTTGCTTTATTTCAATAACCTTAGGGGGCACAAATCATTTTGGGTCTGGGCTGGTAGTGTACCCACCATCCTCACCTGTGCACATGGTACCCAACAGGTGATTTTTTTTGTCCTTCTGCCCCTTCTGAGTCTCCACTATCCATTATACCATTCTCTATGTCTTTGCAGGTCCTCACCTTAGCTCCCACTTACAAGTGAGAGCATGTAGGGTTTGGCTTTCTGTTCCTGCATTAGTTCAGTTAGGATAATGTTCTCCAATTCCATCCAAGTTGCTGCAGAAGACAGTATTTCATTCTTTCTGACAGCAGAATAGTATTCCATAGTGTATATAGACCACTTTCTCGATATCCACTGATCGATTGATGGGCATTTAGATAGATTCCACACCGTTGCCATTGTGAATTTAGACCCACGACTTAGGAAACAAAAGCACAGGGACACGTGGGAAAAGAGGAAGAAAAATGACAAATCTGCCTTCCAGTTCAAATATAGAGAGGAGGAAGATAGGGAGGGTGGCGAGCTGAGAGGAAGAGGAGAGAATGGGGGGAGGAAGAGGGAGAGGGAGAGGGAGGAGGACTCAGGGAGGAAGAACACTCAGTTCAGTAAAATCAGAATAGTGTGACTTAGAGGATGTCTGTTCCACAAGGTGCAAGGTGGGGAACAAAGCCTTCACAAGTGACCTTGATCTTGGAAAAGGAAACCATAGGGTGATTCTATGTTTGTTATTCTGTCCAAGTTGACTGTGGATACCTTAGTAAAGGGCCCGTAAATTCAAGAAAGATACACGGGAAAACACTTGCGCCCTTATGTTTCTAGGCCAGTCATTGGGAATCCCTATAGTAAAATTACAGAATAAAATGTTGGCATCACTGTTTATGAGTCAGGCTTTCCACTCTCAAGTTCACCCGAATTAGCTTATGACCTCCTCCAGCAATCACACCCACTGAGTTATCGAATGAGGGGTAGGGTCAGGTGATCGCTGAGTCTTACAGTCCAGCCCTAAAAAGTTTATGTCTGTCTGAATGTCTGTTTCAAAAAAGCAAAACGTGTTGATTGGATTCTGGATGTCAGTAGCAATTCTTCCAAATGCCAGAGATCAAACACAACCATAGTGAAATTAAGTTAACTGAATGCAGAAAACCATTCACCTGGAAAATATCACATAGGAGTTGGTAGTTTGAAAATCAAGCTTCCACTTGAGGAAAAAGGCTCTTGTTATCTAGCAGGTTCTAGTCAGCCTGAATCTTGTTCTAACACAGAAAATCCATGTAACTGACAGGTAGTCCTTGGCCCCCTGTTACAATGTGATCATGGGGTTTTGTTCCCATATCCATTTCTTCTTCCAGCCTAAAAAGACGGCTAGCCTTCACTCTCCAGAAGATTCCATCCTTGAAACTGAGATGAAAGAAGAGCTAATCTGGGCAACCCCCTCAGGTCCCCTCCCACTGTGGGAGCTTTTCTGTCTCTCAATAAATCCTGCTTTTAAAAAAAAGAGAAGAAGAAGACATAATCTGATGGCATTCATTTTGAAATGGCAGGTCCATCTGGAAGAGTTGCCCAGGACAAAAAGTAGACCCTCCTGAAATAACCACAACCTTTCCTGGTTGAAGCATTCCAGGCCACCCTGTTATCTGTAAGAGGCATTGTCCCTTAGCCTGTGAGTATAGCTGAGGTCACCACTCAAATCCCACCAGCTGAATGTCCCACTTGCATGATTCGGGACACTCAACATCGCCCCCAGTTTTGTCTGACCATTACCCATGGCCAAGGTCCCCCTCTCGGGTCTTCACCCTGAGCTCTGTGGCTGATAACTGTCCAGCAGGCACCCTGTGCAGCCGCTCTGACCTGATGGCATGGGGAGGGGGTCAGGCCCCGGGGACCCCAAAGTTATGGAAAGTTGGGGCACCACAAGGACCCCGTGTGCCCACCAGGTCTCCCTGCTCTGGGATGTGGCAGGTTCTACAGAGAATCAGAGCAAATGAGAGCCTCTCTCTCTAGTTCAGGGTCCCAGTGGCCTTCTTGGGTTCCAATCTATGATGAAATCCCTAGTGATGTATTTCTCAGAACAGAGATTCACGACTGCATATCTGAAAGGAAGTACCTATAAAAGCCTAGCATAAACTTAGTTTAGCATAGTCTGTTTGCCTCAGTACAGTCACTTTTGCTTAGATTTTACCCCTGACACACTTTGAATCTAGCACAGGTTAGACGTAGACAGATACATTTCCAATAGGCAGGTTTTAGGAAGAGTTCAGACATTCTACTGCAGGCCAAGCGGCAGCCTTCCTCACCCCCTCAGCATCCATCAGATGCAAGACAAGAACAGAGCCATGGAAATGATAGCAGACCACCTTTTGGTCAAAGAGTTTGTGGACTGCACATGTCTGACAAGTTTCTTGCAGGAAAAACCCCTTCTTGTCTCCCACCCAGCCCACCACTATGGCAGCAATCATGTGACTAACCCACCCATCTGCTTGCTGTTTGTCGCCTGACATCAGTATC
The DNA here is from genome assembly GCF_000164805.1 of Carlito syrichta. Taxonomy (NCBI): domain Eukaryota; kingdom Metazoa; phylum Chordata; class Mammalia; order Primates; family Tarsiidae; genus Carlito; species Carlito syrichta. The sequence continues at coordinate 24,706 of NW_007245729.1, forward strand.
TACATTTACCTGCCCTTTCATGATGATGTGGAGCAGACCACCACCCAATCACCTTAATGACCTTCCCCCATCCAAGGAAAATGGTTAAAAGGACTCAACCATGAGCAACAAGTCGCCATTGCCTTGCTAAGCTATGGTGTGGCCATGTGCTCTTTGAGCTATGGCTGTCGCCATGTTTCTTAAGCTTTGGCCCCCCTCCCCACCTTAGGGAAGTGAATCTCCTCTCTCTCTCTCTCTCTCTAATTTATATTCTAAATAAACTATATTTTCTAATCTAACTTCTATGCAATTCTTTGCATCTTTCATGTGGCATCAGATCAAACACCAGACACACCCAAATCCCAATGGACCTGACCTAACATTCTGGAAGCCCTGCTGGGAGTGTGACTCAAACAATATCTTTTAAGGTGGGGAACCATTAAAAAATAATGCACATATCCTGTAAACACTTTATTTCGTTTTGCAACATTAAGATGCACATTCATTTGCCAATCTTTTGATGTCATTTCAAGGCTTTTTCTTCAACAGAGAGGTTGAGTTCAGCACAGTCTTCCGTTATGTATTATATATGATTTTCAAGTTCCGCTTTTTTAAAGTAGAGCAAGAATGTAATACTACTTGCAAAGTGTGGTGTCCTTCCAGATTTTTATAATTTCCCACATGCTTTAAGAGTGGCTTCATCTATCCTCAATTCAGTATTGGCCTTCAGCTGGTCTTTTCAAAGTCTTCATCTTAGCTTTCATGAAGTCTTTTTCATTATTTTCTCCCTAATTGCATCAAGTTTCAAATTTATCATCACAGCCAGGCGCAGTGGTTCACACCTGTAGTCCCAGAACCTTGGGAGGCCGAGGCGGGAGGATTGCCTGAATCTGGGGTTCAAGGCCAGCCTGGGCAACTCAGCGAGACTTCATTTCTACAATAAATCAAGAAATTAGCTGGACAAAGTGGTGCACGCCTGTAGTTCCAGCTACTTGGAAGACTGAGGCAGAAGGATCGCCTGAGCCCAGGAGGTGGAGGCTGCAGTATCTGTGAGCTGTGACACTGCACTCCAGCCTGGGTGACAGAGTAAGACTCCGAAGCAAAAGAAAAAAATTATAATCACAATAAAGTATACATCTCGCACAAGCAGGTTTGAGAACAAACACAGTCCATTCCTATTAAGAACACAACTCACCCCTCAACAGTAGAAGTGAATAGGATACTCACCACCTTGCAGACAAACGTGTGCATTCAGGGGGCTGAGGGTGCTATGTAGGGGGTTGACAGAGTGCCAGTTAATCCATGAGCTCAGTTCAGAGAGAATCTACTGCAGGTCCTTTGAGCAGCAGGAATTCCCCAGAAATCAAAGCAATGCATTCCCTGGGCAGCTCCACTGTGGAACCAAAGGACAGGGAAAGAGAACTCGAGGAGGAGGAAGGTGATGACCCTGTGGTTAGTCTACACATGTTAATTCTACAAGATACCTCACCTGCGTTGTCTTGGTGGGGCCCAGCTTCTGAAATGGCACACATCTTATTCGATGTTCTATAAAGGGGTTGGGTGGGGTGGTTCATGCCTGTAATCCCAGCGCTTTGAGAGGCTGAGGCAGGAGACTTGCTCGAGTCCAGGAGTTCGAGAACAGCCTTGGCAACATAGCGAGATCCTATCTCTACAAAAAATAGAAAACTTAGCTGAACATGGTGATGTGCATCTGTAATCCCTGTAACTTAGGAGGCTGAAGCAGAACGATCGCCTGAACCCAAGAGTTCAAGGCTGCGGTGAGGCATGATCATGCCACTGGACTCCAGCCTGGATGATAGAGTGAAACCCTGTCTCCAAAAAAATACTAAGCATCTTCTACTCACGGAGATGGCAGATATTTATTAAGCTCCCACAGGAGCTTACTCTTCAGTGGGGGACAGTGGGATCTCTGGGCTCTGTCACCTCTGTGCTTGGCTCCCTCCTGACAGGAGGGGTGTGAAGCATTGTGGGGGTGCCTGTGTGGGAGGTCAGTGGGGGAAGTCTTCCCAGAGGGAGGGGAACCGTGCTGAGACTTGAAGGATCTGCTACAACATGGATGAACCTTGGGGACGTGATGATAGGCAAAGCACGCCAGTGACAACAAGATACACACCACGTGGCACCACTCGTCCCATTCATGGAGAGAGTGGAATGGGGGTCTCCAGGAGCTGGGGGCAGGGAAATGAGGACCTGTTGTTTAATAGGCACAGAATTTCACATTTAAAAGTTGAAAAGAGGCCGGGCACGGTGGCTCAGCCTGTCATTCCAGCACTTTGGGAGGCTGAGGTGAGTGGATTGCCTGAGCTCATGGGTTCGAGACCAGCCCGGGCAACTTGGTGAGACCTCATCTCTACAACAAATCACAAAAACTAGCCAGATGTGGTGGTGTGCATCTGTAGTTCCAGCTACTCGGAAGGCTGAGGCGGAAGGATCGCCGGAGCCCAGCAGATCGAGGCTGCGGTGACCGGGAGCGGCCACTGCACTCCAGTCTGGGCGACAGAGTGAGACTCCGACTCAAAAAAAAAAGATGAAAAGAGTTCCAGAGACGGATGGAGGGGATGGCTGCACGTAATGCCACATCACTGGGAGAGAAGAGTCAGGAAGAAGCCGGTTAGACAGACAAGATAGTTCTCCCCTAGGACTCCTTCTTACCCGAAGAAACAGCTGCAAGCTAGCTGCAGCCTCCAGACAAAAACCCCACCCCTTCCCTTTTTACTTTTTTTCTCTCTTTTTCGTGCACCTTTTTATAACACGGCCCCTTTTCAATCCTCTCCTCATCAGCCCTGTACACGATCATGCCACCTTTTTAGTCCTTACCGCTGACCAACTAGGTTAGTGCAGTTTCAGTCCCTACTGCCAACCAATCAGCACCCCCAAGTACTAAATAAATTCCCAGCCTCAGTGGATCCTCTCGGCAACCCACTCGGGGGCTCAGCAACCCAGTTGGGGCAACCCACTTGGGCCTCCTCTAGGACCCACCTCTTACTGTGAAAGCTACTGATACTTGCTTTCCTTTCTTTTCTTTTTTCTCAGAGCAGAGAGAGAAAAGGGGAGAGAAAGTGGGGGGAGAGAGAGAAAGCTGACACTTGCTTTTTAAATAAACTCCAACTCACTTGCCCTTCGGTGTCCTTGATCCTTAATTTTCTCAGTCGTGAGGCAAGAGCCCAGGATTCCTGAAGACAAGAGAGCTGTAACCCTTCCTGCCAGAAAGGGGATTCTCCAAGTATGAGCTGAGAACTGGAACATTCCTCAGGGCTCCACGGCTGCTGGGCACCCCCAAGTTCCAGGGTGCCATAAAGTCCTAGGTCATTACATGGGTCTCAGGGCTCCATTGGGCCCTTGGATTCATCCTTGGACCCCACATGGGTCCCAGGCTGGCAGTGCAGCCCCAGTGGGATGTCAGCAACTGTACACTTAAAAATGGTTATGATGATACATTTTTTTCTATGTGTATTTTACCACAATTAAGAGTGAGAAGGGGCTGGGCACGGTGGCTCAAGCCTATAATCCCAGCACTTTGGGAGGCCGAGGCGAGAGAATTGCCTGAGCCCAGGGGATCGAGACCAGTCTGGGTATTATAATGAGATCTCGTCTCTACAATAAATCAGAAAACTAGCCGGGCATGGTAGCGCACGCCTGTAGCTCCGGCTACTTGGAAGACTGAAGTGGAAGGATCACCTGAGCTCAGCAGGTCGAGGCTGCAGTGGCCGGGAGCATGCCACTGCACTCCAGCCTGGGCGACAGAGTGAGACTCCAACTCAAAAAAAAAGTGTGAGAGGAGGAGGAGGAAGTGGTGGAGGGAGAGGAGGAGGTAAGGTCCCTAGATAAGAAGGAGTGGGAGTTCTGGAAATTTCAAGTAGTCCACTGTGGGTGGCGCAAGACTGCGGATGGTAGTGACTGGAACAGGGAAAGGTTTGAGGGATGGAAGTAGGTAGACAGATGGCTTTCCACGGTGCTTAGAGATGTCCAGGAGAGGAAAGAGTTGCCCATGGTGGACCAAGCAGAAGGGCATCAAAGTATACATTTTCAGCTGATGGACCATGTGCTGTGCCCGTGCTCCGTCTGGGGGCTTCAGTTTGGGCAGGGGTCTCAAGTGCCCAAGGAGTCTGCATTCTTAGTTACTGCAACTCAGGAACCCCAAATCTGAGAGAGACCGCCCGCGACATTTACTTATTCCAAAGAAGTCACCGGAGATCCAGCAGGGAGAGACATCGATGGCAGCCGGTCAGTGAAGAAAAACTCGCCCCCCAGGACAGTACAACCAGCAGTTTTATAATGAAGCAAGTTGATAGTTCAAATTGTTCAATGGTGTTTACAATTACATGGATTAAGAGTGACCCCTTCATTGCTTTCAGTGTTGTTGAATGACTCATTACGGCGAATATGCATATCTTTCAGAGACCAGCCTTGGCCAGAGCCACTGCCTGAGGAACCAGGAAGAAAAAAGCCAGGTTAAGTGTAGAAACAGTCTATATCCAGATAATACTGTCACTTACTGGGTTTTTTCCCCCCAGGCCACCGCTAAATCAGGAAGATCTCCCTGCAGGGCAGCTGTGCAGAGGTGGCCCAGGGTTTACCAGAATCCCCAGTTCTACAAGGTTGTCTGTGTGTCGAATCCCAAGGCAGATTTGTCTATTATCTGGTTGGACTTGTTTAAATCTTCTCACACAGGAAAAGCAAGGAAGCGAAGCCATTCCAAAGGGGCACAGATCATCAAGTAGCCCCCTTGTCTGAGTTCCACAGAGACCAGCCATCGTTTTCTCTTCTTGGCAGACTCTACCCGGCGTGATCAAAAGGTCTGACTGAGGTTAAGCTCTGCCCACAGGAGCAGAGAAGAACCAAACAAGAAACAATTCCAGCCAGCATGGGCTTCTTCCCAAAGCAATTAGAGCTGGGATTGAAGCGAACAAATTGGATTTGAGGTTTTTCTTCCTTGGAGGCCATTGTTCATTGAGTGAAGAGAGCTCAGGAATGACAGCCTATAGCCCATGCCACAGCCCTGAAATGTCCCTGATGGCATCTGCCTCCAGGTGGGCTGAGGACAGGGGGAGAGAAGAGTGAGGCTGATGGTGAAAAACAGCCGAGAGCTTTGAAAGCTGACGTTGTGCCAGGCAGGCCCTGTTTAAGAGCTGAGCTGTACCATAGTTTCTCGTTTATTCCTAACTGTGCCCCTAGGTATAGATCCTGCTATCGTCCCATTTTGCCAGCCAGGAAACTGAGGCTCGGAGAAGTCAGGTGACTTGCCGATGGCTATCAGTTAAGTGGCCATGCCCTCAATGACCAGCTATGTTGGCTCTCAGCATGGCAGGAAATTAGGAGGCCAACTGCCCTCTCCTTCACAAGGATGGTCCTTTAAAGCTGTAAGTGAGTGACCTCAGAGATCACAGCAGGGCTGTCAGGAACTGAGCTCTTACAAGGTTGTCTCTTCACACATGTTGTTTAAACCTCGCGGCAGCCGAGGATGGGTGCCTCCCATTATACAGATGAGAAAACTTTTTTTTTTTTGAGTTGGAGTCTCACTCTGTCACCCAGACTGGAGTCCAGTGGCCACTCCTGGTCACCGCAGCCTCGACCTTCTGGGCTCCGGCGATCCTTCCACCTCAGCTTTCCAAGTAGGTGGAACTACAGGTGTGTGCTACCATGACCAGTTAATTTTTTTATTTATTGTAGAGATGAGGTCCCACCAAGTTGCCCAGGCAGGTCTCGAACCCGCAGGCTCAGGCAATCCACTCACCTCAGCCTCCCAAAGCACGGGATTACAGGCTGAGAAAAATGACCTTAGAGAGAGGAAGTGTTTTGCTCTGAACACTGAGCTATACGGCTCTCCCTCTGGTTCAAAGCCATCGTTTTGCAAATAGAGACCATCAAGGTAGAGAGCCCATGACTGCAAAACTAGGAAGTTCTTGGCCCCTCATCCAGTCTGGTACTTTCCAGTGCCCACTCCCTGCTCCCAGCCCGGGACCAGCACCTCTCTCAGAGCTGGGCAGGGGGAACTGTGCCCTGGCCATGCCCCTCCCCCAGGGCATGGAGTCTGCAGGGCCAGGGAGAATACACCCCCTTCTAGACCGCACTCCAGACCCTGGAACCTGGAAATCCCATGCCCAGACGGCCCCAAGTCCATGTCCTGAGCCGGTGCAGCCTAATTTCAGACCTGTCCACCTGAGGAAGAACCACACAGCCCTAGGGAGGTGACGGAGGGGTGGGTGTTTGCTGGGGTGCAGATCGATATGGGACATGCTGGCTGGGGCGGGGTGTCCATGCATATGCACACGAAGACCTCAGTGGTGTAAGAAGGAGCTGGTGGAAGGAGAATAGGCTGGGGGCTGGGGGCCAGAGGCTGGCTTTCCCCAAGTCGCCACATTTGCCCCAGAACTGTGAGGACTCTGGGAATTCAACACCCAGACTGGCCTTCTGGGGCCTTACAGAGAGGCTGAGTAGGAGGATAGAGCATTCCGTATCTGTTAAGTAGGATGCACAGTTTGTCAGTTTTCTATCCCACTTTCAGATACTGGGCCTCTGTTTGTGCCGGGCCCTCTCCTTAGGGGTGAGCCGCCTCTGACTCCCCCGCCACTGCTCAGTTTCCCCTGAGCGCACACTTCAAGGCCCCTGTGGCCTCACTCCCTCGGGATGGCCAGTCCTGCTCCTTGCAAGGATGCTGGACGTACCCTGGGCACTTCAGTGTCCTATTTCCAGCAGTCGGGGTGGGGAGGGCATGGCCTGTCTCCTGGTCAAGTTGCCTGATTGGGTCCCAGGACTTTTCTGACCCAGCCAGCCGGGAACCCAGTCGTGGGACCCTCCAGCTGGGTGCCTGTGCAGAACTGCCCATCTGCGAGGACTGGCTGTTACCTGCAAGGAGGCCCCAGCTAAACAGGTGTGGGTGGGCACAGTGACAAATGTGCTGGCTCACAGAGCGGTGGGTGTGGGGAAAACCATCACCAGGGTCACAAGACCTCAGAACGCGGGCTTTCGCCTCGTGTCCCTGTGGCTGCCTGTCTCTTCTTTCGTTCCTCTCCTTGTCCTCCCTGCTTCTCTTTCTCTTTCTCTCCCTCCCTGTCTGTCTTCCTCTCCATCTCTCTCTCCTTTCCCTCCCTCTTTCCCTCCCTTTCTCCCTCTCTCCTTCCCTCCCACCCTCTCTCTTTCTCTCTTCCCCCTCTC
>NW_007245729.1:31880-35370 GCF_000164805.1 Carlito syrichta
CCCTCTCTCTCTCTCCCTCCCCCCTCTCTCCCTCCCCTTCTCTCTCTCCCTCCCTCTCTCCCCCTCCCTCCCTGCGTCTCTCTCTTCAGAGGTCCTGTCCACACTGTAGGAGACCCAGCCACAGCAGTCCTCCGGGTCCACTGGCAGCTTTTACTCCACAGAGAGACTGACTGAGTTCTCTTGGCTCCCAAGTTCCAGATCGCTAGCAAAGGGACTTGCTGGCATATCTCAGGTCACTGCTTACTTGGCCCAGGCAACTGGGGGCTGGGGGCTGCTCCCTTTAAAAATAGCAGCTCTCTTAGAGCCTGGGGTCCAGGAGGTCTAGCCAGTCCCTGGAGAAGAGGATGCCAGGTCAGACAATGCGTGCGTGTCTCACGTGGCTCCTGAGGTTAGATCACTGGTCTCCATCTCCACTAGACTATCCAACGAGGCCTGTCTACCTGCTTGCCTTCTTTTTCCTCCCTCCCTCCCTCCCATTCTTCCAGACCTAGATCTCAATCCTGCTTTCTCCTTCACCTTGAAGTCAGGCTCCAGGGGCAAAGAGGGGCCTGGTCCCAGCTCTACCGCCAACTTGTGGGTGGGCCTGGACCTCGTATCCTTCTGCGGCCGTTGGGAGGTGGGGGTATTTTGTTCCCACATGGGTCTTCCCCTTCTGTTGCTGAGTCTTTGAGCTTCCTAAACAGTCAGCCTCACCTGCCCAGACCTCCTTTCCACCCTGCTTTTTATAAACCTTTCAGCAGCGGATTTCTCTCTATTCAATGAAGTGTTGCCTTTTCATCCTAGACTTTGGATCACAGCAGTTAGAGTTCAGTCCTGGGGTCATGGCTGCCTACTTGGTGCTATTTTAAAATGAGAGGTCTGAGCTAAGACTGGTGTGCTGAAGGCAGTGTTCCCTCCATTAACTAATCCCTCGAGGAAATAATGCCATTACACGAAACCAGCCGTGTTCAAAACAACACCCATCTTGATAAATCACACCAAGCAGAGTCCCAGGTACCGCAAGGTGAAATTTCCAGTCAGACTGGCCTTGATGGAAGATGTGGTGACACGTCTGACTTTTTCCTGACCCTTCCAGCTTCCGGCCTTCCCACCTCCCTTGCGTCCATCGTCCATCGAAACGGGGCAGGGACAAGGCCAACCATGACTTTCAGTTCCCTGCATTAAAGTGGGGGTGCGTGGGGGGGGTGGGGTTCCCAGAAGAAATGAGTTTGGAAAATGCTGAATTAAAGACCATTCAGTGGGTGTGTTTACCTCAGTGCTTTTCTGTGCCCTTAACATTTTCAAACACCTGGCAAATTCCCAGAAGAGAAACAGGTTCCCAGACTTTCCCAAGGAGCCCCTTTTTCAAGGTGCATCTTGTAGGATGAGGGTCTCAAGGAATATATTTTGGGAAACACTGTTTGAGCTGCAACCCATCTGCATTTAGATACTGCTCATTCTGTCTCTGATATGTTAAGACTTTTCCAACTGTCAGCTTCCTCTTCTTTGAATTTGCTTAAGGGTCTCCACATCTCTTTCTTTAGTTCATCCTCCCAACAATCTTGTGAGACAAAGACATTACCTCAGAATTTACAGGTGGCAAAGCTGGAGCTCAGGAGGGATCTCCTCACCCCAAGTCTTACCTCTGGGGAGCCCAGAAGCTGGCTGGGCAAAATTAATGACTCCTGGTGAACATACAAGAAAATGGAGGTACAGAGAGGCAACCTCTTCAAGTGCCCAAGCAAGACAGCAGCAGAGCCAAGTCTGGGACCAATGCTTCTGGGTTCCTGGATAAGGGCAGTGTGTGAGTGAGCTGCCAGCAGGCAAGGAGGACGAGATGGCGATGAGGGTGGGAAGGGCGGGTCTGGACAGGATTCAGCATGCTGACACCTGGTATTTGAGCAGGGATCCCAGAGGGGTCTGACTCTGCCCTGCCAGGAACCCCTTCTCCTGGTGAGATCCCAAAGGAAGAGGCAAGAAGGAACGATGGAGTATGGAACCAAGGCGCCATGTTTCGTGTTAGCTAAGACGGCTGTAGGCCGTCAGAGTCTCCAGGAAATGGAAGGCGTGCCAGGCTCTGAGCCTAAGCAGCTTCTTAGGCTCCTGCTACCCAAATCTTCCCACCAGAAGGCTGAAGACCCTGGGATGAATGACCTCCCTACTGGAAAGGGAAGTCCAGCCAGGGTCCTGCTCTCTAATGTGTGGTACTTGAGAAATGAATGTCTTCTCTCCTCCTAAATAGGACAACTCAAAATAGCACTACTTGGCCAACCCTCAGAGCACAGTGGTTGGCCTTTCTGGGATGCTTTGGTAGAAGGTAAGGACCCCTCCAGGAAGGACCTGTTAAACCCAAATTTCAAAATCCGAGAGACCACCAAAGAGCCAGCTCTGATGCAAACACACAAGGGTCTTTATTCAGGCTCGAGTCTGGGCTCACGAATGAAGCCGGCTGTGGCTTCAGGGACGAGAGCCCCGATCCAGCATGGCAAGCAGTCTTTATACACCATTACAGAGGGAGGGGAAAGAACTCTAAACTTGGTTTTACATGATTGGGTAATCTCTCCTAATGGGTACGGGAACACTTGGTATTGGTAGGTGCCTTTCGTGGGCTTCAACCTGACTGCCTGTGATTGACAGAAACCCACCCAACGGGCAGAGTGGAATGTCAGATAAGTTAGGTTCGTACCGTCACTGCGTATAAATTAACCTGAGCAAGCAGGCAGATTACTAGCGTCTCCAAGTCTGCTTCCAAGGAATGTCTGAAAGGGGTTTATCGCTTTAACATTTACATCCCCTTGTAAATGTAAAAGCAGAAGTCAGCATGGCAATTGGGACTAACAATGCTTAACCCAAGAGTTCTAAATACAAACACTACTTAAGACGTTATATAATTACACAATCAGTCGCTACCCGGCACCCGACATATGCCTAATTCTACGGGGTCTGAGGTAGGATTTAAAGTACTAAGATTTCATAAAGTACAATGAACATGAGGTAGGGATATATAAAATATAGTGAACTAAACACTACTTTTACAGTAAGTATGGCTTTTTAAGTTTCTTGGTTTCTTGGGTCTCTCAGACCAAGCTTCCTTTTTCTTTTTCTTTGTTTTTTTTTGAGTTGGAGTCTCACTCTTGTAGCCCAGGCTGGAGTGCAGTGGCACGTTCATGGCCACCTCAGCCTCCACCTGCTGGACTTAGGCGATCCTTCTGCCTCAGCCTTCCAAGTAGCTGGAACTACAGATGCACGCCATCACATCCAGCTAGTTTTTTTGTGATTTATTATAGAGACGAGGTCTCACTAAGTTGCCCAGACTGGTCTCAAAACCACGGACTCAGGCAATCCTCTCACCTAGGCCTCCAGAAGTACTGGGATTCCAGGCTGAGCCACTGCGCCCAGCCAACCAAGCTTCTTTATTCCAGTGCTCAGGGGAGTCTGGCTGTAGCTCCCTGCAGAAGCTTGGGCAGGTGACCAGGACTCGGAGACAGGGTCATTCTTTTTTTTTTTTTTT
>NW_007245729.1:35982-72588 GCF_000164805.1 Carlito syrichta
TGACCCAGATCTCAGTCCTGCTTTCTCCTTCTCCTTGAAGTCAGGCTCCAGGGGCATAGAGGAACCTGGTCCCAGCTCTACCACCAGCTTGCTGGTGGGCCTGGACCTCTTATCCCCTGGGCCATACTTTCCTCAGCCGTTGGGAGGTGGGGGTATTTTGTTCCCACATGGGTCTTCCTCCTCTGTTGCTGAGTCTCATCCCTTCCTTTCGAAGCTCAGGCTAAACCTGGCCCAGTTTTCCCCTCACCTTCAGTTCCAAAATCCCAAAGTCTATCTTGTGGCTCAGAGGCTAGCCGAAACAATTAGGCTGGCTTGATGTACCATACCTCCCTGCCTCTCATCCTGAACAGCATCTTCCGGCCTCTCCTTTCACTTCTGCCTCCTGTCCAGAAGATTCTCCCAAAGAAAGGTGTTGTCTTTGTGCATCTTTATGACTGAAGGCTTAAACATTCTAATTACTGGGTTCATTTTTCTAGGCAACAAACTAAGCATATTTTGTCTGGGAGATTCCTCTCTGGTGAAACACAGTGAGGAGAACTTTATAAGAAAGGTTTGAGTTGGACTTGGTGGCTCATGCCTATAATCCCTGCATTTTGGGAGGCTGAGGTGAGAGGATTGCCTGAACTCACAGGTTCGAGACCAGCCTGGGCAACTTGGGGAGACTTCATCTCTACAATAAATCAAAAAATATTAGCCAGGCATGGTGGTGCAAGCCTGTAGTTGGAAGGCTGAGGCGGAAGGATCTCCTGAACCCAGCAGGTCCGAGGCTGCGGTGGCAGTGAGTATGCCACTGCACTCCAGCCTGGGCAACAGAGAGACTCCAACTCAAAAAAAAAAAAAGAAAGATTTGGGCAATATTTTTTTTCTCATCCACTGTGGAGCTCTATAGCAGGCTGGATGATGGCCAACCAAAGATACACATTCGAACCCTTATGTGAATGTGACCTCATTTGGAAAAGAGTTTTTGCAGACGTGTAAAGTTTAGGATCTTGACATGAGGGAGATTACCCTGGACTTTTTGGGTTGGCCCTAAATGCCATCACAACTGTTCTTCCCTCTAAGAGAGAGGCAGAAGGAGAGAACAAAGGCACATGTGGAAAGGGAGACGCAAGGAAGGGTCAGAGATATAGCCACGAGGCAAGGAACACAGGGCAGGTATCAGAAGCCTCAGGGGCAAGGGAGGGTTCTCCCCAGAGCCATCAGAGGGAGTTCAGCCCTGCTGATACCTGGATTTCAGACTTCCAGCCTCCAGAACTGTTAGAAAACAAAATGCGAGTTGCTCCAAGCCACCCAAGTCTGTGGTCATGGGTTATGGAAACCCTAGAAACTAACACAGACTCAAGTTTCTGGAATGGGCAGTTTTCCTTCCCAGGGAGAAGTTTGGCCAGTGTTTATCTGTCGATTATTTCATTTGCTCTTTTAGCTAACTTTTCATTTATGTGTCCAGCTCTGTGCTAATCTCTGGGGACACAAATAGGACTGAGAATCCGTGGCGGTCCTCAGGAAGCACACAGTCTAGCAGCAGAGAGAGACACAAACTGATCATTATAAAGTAATGATCTAGATCAGGTGTGGTGACTCATGCCTGTAATCCCAACATTTTGGGGGACCGAGATGGGAAGACTGCTTGAGGTTGAGAGTTTGAGACCAGCCTGGGCAACGTAGCAAGACCTCATCTCTACAAAAAAGAAATCAAAACATTAGCCGGGCATGGTGGCACATGCCTGTAGTCCCAGCTACTCAGGAGGCTGAGGCGGGAGGTGAGTCATGATCGTGCCACTGCACTCCAGTCAGGGTGAGACCCCGACTCGAAAAATAAAAATAAAGTAATGCTTTAAATACAGCAGGAGAGGCACAGAGAGATTCCCCCTGGGGGAGCTATCTGGGACATTGTCAGGACGTTTGGCCCAATTCCTGGGAGGGGGAGACCTGAGTAGGGGAAGATGGACAGGGGGTGGGTTGGGTGGTATGTGTGGTACAATGTGCACATGCATGTGAGTGTGCAGTAGACATGACGCAGTGTGCATGTATGTGTGTGAGGTAGAGAGCATGTGCACATGTCTGCATATCTGAGGATGGGAGGTTGCCTAGGGGTGGGCATGACTACTATGGCCAGAGAACTAGGATGTGGGTGCAAGGTGGTCCTTGGGGCTCACTCCTTCCCCCCACTGAAGCCATCGCCCTGCTCCTGCCTCTCCGCAGTCCCTGAGGAAGGGCTCATCACCCTTTCCAGAGACCCTCTTTGGCCAGCCCAGGACCTCCCGGCCCACTGCAAGAGGATAACAGGCTGAGTGATCGCTCACTCTTGGTTGCCAGACCGGGTGTGACGCTCCCATCTCTCCTCCTAAAAGCAAGAGGGGTTCATGAGCTCGTGTGGACATGGGCACCGAGTCTGGAGTGCAGTGTCTGACAGCTTCAGTCCGGGCTTGGTCTCAGTGGCCTGAGAGGGCCAAGTCTGTAGGCCCACTCCCGGGGGTGGGGTCAGCCTCCAGACTGGTGAGTGCCTTCCCCCACTTGTAATGAAACAAACCAGGGCAGCGTCTCCCACAAATGGGCCAACACAGACTTCCATCTCCAGCCGATGATCCCAAAGAGGTCTTTGTGTCATTCAAGTGTATAGTCTCCGTGAGAAATGGGGTTTAAACGTCCCAATTGGCTAAAACTCCAGGCTGCATGGGAAGGGTGGGGAGGTCAGTGACCCACTGTAGCCAAGACCTCCAAGAGGCCTCAAGTAGGAAGTGGGCAGGGGGACATGGCAAGCACCAGGCGGGGCCAGACAGACAGAAGAGAGGACCCATGAGGCCCAGTGGGTTCCTCCATTTTCAGTGTTGGCGATTGAAACAGGTGCCTCTTATTTCCAGGAACTGTGGACTCAGGGGAACAAAAGACAAACCTGTTGAGACCATGAGAAGTTGACCAAGGAGAAAACCATCTTCCTCTGACCTACAGAGCACTCTACTCCCAGAGTAGAAATCCCCAGTGAGGCCGAGCATGGTGGCTCACACCTGTCATCCCAGCACATTGGGAGGTAACGGTGAGAGGATTGCTGAGCTCAGAGGTTCAAGCCCAGCCTGGACAACTTGGTTAGACCTCGTGTCTACAATAAATCAAAAAATTAGCTGGGCATTATGGCATGCACCTGTATTTCCAGCTTGGAAGGCTGAGGTGGAAGGATCGCCTAAGCCCAGCAAGTCAAGGATGCTGTGGCCGTGAGCGTGCCACTGCACTCCAACCTGGGCGGCAGAGTGAGACTCCAATTCAAAAACAAACAAGCAAACAAAAAGACCCCTCGCCTGCCTACTTCCTTCCAGCTTTCCAGACAGTCCTGTTTCCTCTGATGCCCTTCTTCTGCCATGGTTCTTAGACCCTGGCCTTCTGAGGGTTTCTGTTTTGAACCTTTCTTAGTCGTTGGAAAAATCCCGACTGAACTTCTACTAAGGGCAAGCTCTGAACTAGGCCCTTGAGCTGTGAAAAATGAATAAAATGAAGCTGCTATCTCTCCCGTGAGTGGGTGAGGCTGAGAACTGAGTAGAGCAGGGGTCTGTGGTCTGGGTGTGTGAGGAGCACCCAGAGGGCAACCAGTTCCCACGTGGGCTCCACAGGTAGCCCATCTGTGTGTCCACACCCAGAGCCCGGCCACTGTCTGCTCTCACTGGTATTTGCATCCACACCCAGGAGCCCTTGCTCGTTGGCTGGCTCTTGGCTCTGCAGACACCTCAAACTCAGTGTAGGGTCATTGTCTGGACGTTGCCTCTCTCCCCATGTATCTGGCTTCTTTCTGCCCCGCCCCCAGAGGCCAGTCTCTGCAGGATATGCGAATCCCCAGGAATGAGTCGCAGGGTCCAGGTGATCAAGCAGGGATGAAAGCAATGTGGTCTTCACATGTAGCCAGTTATTGTAGACACCGGATAGGAATTTGACTAATTGACTCGCTTGCCTATAAAACTGTTTGCCATACTGCCTCCTGGGTGGATTCTTTCTTCACCGACCAGCCGCCATCGTTGCCTCCCATAAGTTCTAATGAACAAATAAATGTCTTTTCTTGCCGGACCTCCAGGTGACTTCCTTGGAACACGTAAAGAACCTTACGCAGCTGGGCTTGGTGGCTCAGCCTGTAATCCCACACCTTTGGGAGGCTGAGGTGAATGGATTGCCTGACCCGCGGGTTCGAGACCCGCCTGGGCAGCTTGGTGAGACCTCATCTCTACAATAAATAAAAAATTAGCCGGGCATGGTAGTGTGCGCCTGTAGTTCCAGCTACTCAGAAGGCTGAGGCGGAAGGATCGCCGGAGCCTAGCAGGTCAAGGCTGCGGTGGCCGGGAGCGGCCACTGAACTCCAGTCTGGGCGACAGAGTGAGACTCCAACTCAAAAAAAAAAAAAAGAACCTTACGCAGAGCCCTCTCAGATTTGAGGCTACCCGTTACCCTCTGCGTGTGGCAAGGTAAACACGGCTCTCTCTCCTTCTGCCTCCTGTTTCTGTCTGTGGGTTCTGTGCAAGACAGGGCAGCACTTGTCACCTTAACCCCGAAGGCAGAGAGGCCTGGGAATCGGCCTCGATTCTCCAGCTCTCCCTCCCCGTCCTCAAAGCCACACAACCCCTGGGGCAGGAAGAGGCAGCACACCACATGAACCACACAAATGAGGACACCGAGCCCTGAGGTGGGGCAGGGGAAGAGCCTTCTGGGCCAGCTGTGAGGGCCAGAGAGAGCTGTGCTCAGAGATAGTGGCCGAATGGATTGTGCAGGTTATTTGGGGCGATCCCCGTGGCAGAAGAGGAAAAAGAAGCCCCTGCTTCCCTCCTTGGGATCTGGGAGGGTCTCAGCATCTCAGGCCACCCTTACTTATGCAACCCCAGCGATATGAAGTCCCAGTGCGTTTGAACAGAGCTCCAAAGAACCACTTCCTGGCCAAGTTAGGGGGACGAGTATGCTGGGATGGAGACGGGATGAGAGAAACCAGATTCCGCATGGCTGACATCTGCAGCCCATGTGCCCAGTGGCCTCTGTCTTCCTGGAAGCTTCACCCCCTTTTGAGAAATGCTCCTCTCTCCGCTCATCCTGGCTAGAATGGCAGCAGTGGTGTTCTCACAGAGCTTGTTCTGGGAAAAGCTTGGTTGAGGGAGGGAGGCACCCATCGCAAGTGCTCCCAGGACTCCTTGACCCTGCAGGTGTGTCAGTGCTGTCGGCTGGGGACTGCTGATGTGGCTGGGCTTCCCACCCTGTCTGGGAAGCAAGTTGCCAGCAGCTCCTCCTGTACGGGCTCCTCCTGGAAGCCCGGCTGTCCCAGGTTACTCACACACTGGTTATCCAATGCTTCCTTTCTTTTTTTTTGAGTTAGAGTCTCACTCTGTTGCCCAAGCTGGAGTGCAATGGCACGCTCACGGCCACCGCAGCCTCAACTCGCTGGGCTCAGGCGATCTTTCCGCCTCAGGAACTACAGGCACGTGCTACCACACCCGGCTTATTTTTTGCTTTATTGTAGCGACGAGGTCTCACCAAGTTGCCCTGGCTGGTCTCGAACCCCTGAGCTCAGACAGTCCTCTTGCCTCTGCCTCCCAAAGTGCTGGGATTACAGACTTAAGCAGGATACTTCCTTTCATTACATGCAATCATTCATCCTGTAAACCCCCTTGGAAACAATGCACTTTCAGGTGGGTTTTGTTTTGAACCTGTTAGTCACTCGACAAATCCTGGCTGAGTGTCTACTAAACGCAATCACCGGGCTAGGTACTTGAGCTATAAGAAATGAATAAAATGTCAGCCTAGGCAACCTAGCAACATCTTTCCACAAAAAAATTAAAAAATTAGCCAGGTGTGGTGGCACATACCTGTAGTCCCACTCGGGAGGCTGTGGTGGAAGGATCGCCTGCGCCCTGAAGGTCGAGACTGCTGTGAGCCCACTGCACTCCAGCCTGGGCAACATAGTAAGATTCTGACTCAAAGGGAAAAAAAAGAAAAGGAAAAAGAATAAAACCAAGCCTCTGTCCTCCACCGTGAGTAGGTGAGGCCAAGAGCCGAGCAGAAGGGGCATGCGGTCCAGGTATGTGGGGAGTGGCCTGACTAGTACAATGAAGGCAATGCCCCCTCCCCAAAGACCCTGGGCTAACACCAGAGAGAGGAATCCAGACAGAGAGGACTCAGCCAGGAGTGTGACCAGAACTCACCAACTGTGTGTCGCAAATGCTTCACCCAGCTGTGCAGGACACAAAATATACCTGACATATAAGCACGAAAACCACAGCAGTTAGAGTCGAGATCTGCTATCTAGATCTTACCAAGCAGTGGGAACAGTTTACTCCTGGGCGTGTCGCATCTCATAGCAGAGTGGCAGTTATGACTAATCACTAGATCACCACCGGCTCTTATTAAGGTCAGGTTAACAAATACATTCTACATAATTTCTAGCAAACTTCCAGTTGATGGGCCACATTTAATGCTGCTTTCTAAGCAGATACAAGTACTATCTAATGAGAGTTATTGGACTATTAAAGAAGAATCTTTTAATTCCTCTAATACAGTTGCTATAAAATGTCCAAAATTCTCAAACAAAACTTACATCGGGCCGGGTGTGGTTGCTCACCTCTGTAATCTCAGCACTTTTTGGAGACTGAGGCGGGAGGATCGTTTGCACCCAGGAGTTGGAGACCGGCCTAGGCAATATACAGAGACCTTGTCTCTATTTTTTAAAATTTTAAAAAGACTAGCCGGGCATGGTGGTGCACACCTGTAGTCCCAGACACTCCTGAAGCTGAGGTTGAAGGATCACCTGAGCCCAAGAGGTCAAGGCTGCAGAGAGCAGTGAAGTGAGACCCTCCAACTCAATTAAAAAGAAAAAACTTCCATCAATTAAAAAGATGTTGGGCTGATCATGGCAATCCCATGACATATAATCTTTTATTGTATCTTGATTCCAAAAAAAAATTGTTGTAAAGGACATTTAGGGAGACACTTGGACCTAAGAACCCTACTGTGTCAACGAGAGATTTCTTGGGTGTGACGATGGCCTGTGGCTTGGGTGAAGGTCCCTCTTCCCAGAAGGGATATGGTAAAGACGTAGGGCTAAATGTCACAGCGACTGGTCACACTGTTCTTTCAGCTTTTCTAAATCAAAAAGTGGAGGCATCAAAAGAAAAAAATAAAAGAATGCTGGTCTGGTATTTGTTGTTGCTTGCAGGGAGAGGGATCATTAAAAGACTCAGTGTGGTTTTACTAGTAAACAAAGCAACTTGCAAATCCTTAGCTGGGGAAACATTGTCCTCTGTTTATGGACTGTAAAGTCGTGATGCCCCAGGGACACTGCTGGCACATTTCGGCCTTCACCAAACCTAACCATGGGAGGCCAAGGAGCCCTGGCACCCGGCAATCACTGATGGACTCTGAGTTTCCACTGAGCTGCTATGGCCGGTGGTTTCACCGAGCGAGTGTGTGTGTGTGTGTGTGTGTGTGGCAGGGAGGACTGAGTGCCATCACCGAAGAGGTGACTGATGGACTCTGAGTTTCCACTGAGCTGCTATGGCCGGTGGTTTCACCGAGCGTGTGTGTGTGTGTGTGTGTGTGTGTGTGTGTGTGTGTGTGTGTGTGTGGCAGGGAGGACTGAGTGCCATCACCGAAGAGCTGACAAGGACCAATTCTTGAGCGGCTCTGCCACCACCTAACAGCCTCTGTGGCTCCTGCTCTGTGCCAAGGCCACCACGCACATCACGTGCTGCACAGATTCCTTTCATTTTCAACAGCCACCTCGGGGAGGCATAAACGGACTCTACAGAGGAAGCCAGCTGGAGGAGGCAAATGCCAAGGCCATGTGGATTGTGGAACAGGAAGCCAGAATGCAAACTCAAGTGTGTCTGACATAGAAGCCATGCAAAGCCAGGCACGGTGGCTCAAGCACTTTGGGAGGCTGAGGTGGGAGGATTGCTTGAGCATAGAGGTTCAAGACCAGCCTAGGCAACATAGCGAGACCTTGTCTCTACAAAATAAAAATTTAAAAATTAGCCAGGCATCGTGGCGCCGTCTGTGGTGCCAGCTACTTGGGAGGCCGAGGCAGGAGGATCATCTGAGCCCAGGAGGTCGAGGCCACAGCAAACCCTGGTCCGTCCACTGCACTCCAGCCTGGGGGACAGAGTCAGACTCTGACTCAAATCACCATCCACGCAAGCATTTAATTTGCTGTCCAGCTGAGCCAATCAGGTGTGTGAAAGTTTCTCTCCCAATTCTCTACACTCACCTGTGTTTTCTTAATAACAAAAGGCAGAAGCAATGAAAAGGAGCACATTGGGAGGAAACTTCTGGGATGTGTCCAAGGGAGGGTATGGGGGGTGAAGGGTGGTGAGGCCAGGGGAGAACCCCCAAATGCGCCCATCCAACAGTGAAGGAAAGGGAGACCCTCACTGCACCATTCATCCAGCTGTGAGGGACTCGTCCCCCAGGACTCAAGCCCCCAGTCGTGAACACAGAAGCCTACAAATCCCCAGACCTATGGAGGGTGCAGCAGCCGTTCTGCATCGACCCTAACAATCCTCTAGTGGAAGCAGGTGTGATACGAGGAAGTTGGGTAACGGTGAGACCTGAACACCCATAGCCAGTGTGAACAGGCTATGGACGGAAGATACGTACACAGATGAGACGATCACCCGTTCAACTGCAGAAGAGATCACCTGGGCTCACAAAAGCAAGCCCCACATTCTTAGAGCTGAGACGTCAGTGATCACACAGGACACCCCACGCATAGTCAACAGCCCTGTGGTTCTTGACTTGTCCACTAGACTCACCTAAGAAGCTTTTAAAACCCCAAGTCCCATCCCAGACGGATTAAATCAGAATCTCTGAGGCTGGGTATATTTTATAAAAGTAGCTCCTGAGAAGTTGTAATATGCAGCTAGTATCGAGAACCTGTTTCTGGTGCAATGCTCAATGAAAGTAAACTTTTTTTAAAAAAAATTAAAGAATTGTAATTGTCTAGGCTAGCATCCCTCAAACATTTTTGGACACAATCTTGAGTAAGCCTAGATATACATCTATGCCTAATGAAAGCATCAAGAAACAATCCTCACCTTTACTCATTTTTTTTTTTATGAGTTGGAGTCTCACTCTGTCGCCCAGACTGGAGTGCAGTGGCACGCTCACAGCCACCGCAGTCTCAACCTGTTGGGCTCCGGTGATCCTTCCGCTTCAGCCTTCCAAGCAGCCAGAACTACAGACGCGCACCACCACGCCCGGCTAATTTTTTATTTATTGTAGAGACGAGGTCTCACCAAGTTGCCCGGGTGGGTCTTGAACCTGCAGGCTCAGGCAATCCACTCGCCCCGGCCTCTCAAAGTGCTGGGATTACAGGCTGAGCCACCGAGCCCGGCCTTTTTTATTTTGTTTTTTAAGAGAATGAGATCTCACTATATTACCCAGGCTGGCCTCAAACTCCTGGCCTCAAGTAAGACTCCTGCCTCGACCTCCCAAAGTGCTGGGATTAGAAACATGAGCCACAGCAGCACCCAGCTTCATTCTATTTATTTTTCCTTTTCTTTTTGAGAAAACTACTGGTCTCAACTAGGTTTAAAAAACACTGGACTACGAATCTGCATTTGGTAAAGAAAAATTTTCCTGTTTCATATAAGCATGGGTTTAGAAATCTGAACACAGCCTGGTGAAAAAGCTGAAAATCTTAACATGAATTGTATGGATAATTTCAGAGAACAGATTTTGACTCCCACCATGTTATTTCAATGATCCTAAAAGTACGTTTTGACAGTGCTGGTCAACTTTCACTCCTGGGCAAGTGCACATTGCTACCAACAAAGAGAGTATGGGTTTTGGAGTGAGATCTAAGTTGCTAATGAACTTTTTAGCTTGGTCGGACTGTACAATGGGAATAATGCTCCCCTAAAAGGATTGTTATGAAGCCAAGCACAGCGCGGGGTCGCTGGCATTCAGAAGGGCAGTTAACCCCCTGCTCTTTGTGTATTATTTTGATGTTGAAAGCCACTTTATCTAGGAGAGTGGTTCTCAAGGGACGGGACATTTTTGGTTGTCTTAACCAGGGTGAGGGGTACTACTGGCATCTGAGGAGTAGAGGCCAGGGATGTCAAAAAATTCCTACCGGGCACAGGACAGCCCAATGTGACAGAGGCCAAGTGAAGCGACCCCGCCCTAGAGAAATTCACATGGTAGAGATTGGCCCTGCCAAGACTGTATAGGTTTGGATGATGGCGATTCAGAGAAACTGGGTTATCTGCCCAAAAAGTATATATGTGAGGGGCAGCATGGTTTGGACCCTTGAACAGGAAACTAAATCTTTTCCTACCCAAATGGTGTTTTTTCCACACTATTCTGCCTGCCACTTGCCTCTAGGCAGAAAAAGAACTGCAAAGAGAACCATGTCATACAATTCCAAGACGAACCACTAGTGACTGAAAAGCTCATTATCCTAGAGCTTCCAAATATGCCACACACGGGTTTTTTTTTGAGTTGGAGTTTCACTCTGTCACCAGGCTGGAGTGCCAGCAGCACAATCAAGGCTCATTGCAGCCTCAACCTCCTGAGTTCAGGTGATCCTTCGGCCTCAGCCTCCCAAGTAGCTGAGCCTACAGACACGTAAGTTTATTTTTTTTTGTAGAGACAGGATCTATGTTGCCCAGGCAGGTCTTGAACGCCTTGGTTCAAGCAATCCTCTCGCCTCAGCCTCCCATAATGCTGGGATTACAGGCGTGAGCCATCACGCCCAGCCAACACACGTTATAAAGTGGATAAACACTGAATAGCTGATAAATGGTTAAAGTCCTTAAAGAGAACCTTTTATATAAACATTCCAACATCACAAATGATAATATGCAACTCATAAAAAGCAAACAGACCAATTTTGAAAGGCACTTATAAGACAAATAAAAACTACCGGGTCCAGGATTGTTTGGAGTCAGTTTTAAAATTTGGGCAACTTGACTGCTGAGGTTTATTTTCCCAACTCTGGTATTTGTCATGCAATCTTGTAAATTATTACACCTCATGGTCTGCCTTGAAGATTACTCTAAGTACCTAGCACAGGGTAGATAAATAGTAGTTATGAGAATAAATTGACTACAGTTAAAAGATTAATCCCTCCCGGGTGAGAGAAGGTTGGTCCCCACTAAAGGAGCATAAAACTGTTGTGCCCTAGCAAGCACTTGTTGTCATCTATCCTGAGGGCCTGTCATCTCCCCACCCCGCTGAGACTACTTCGATTTTGTCCTTAGAAAAATAACTAGAGACACAAGATTCACAGCATTATTTTCCATCTTTTTCAGTCAGAGTCTGTTACCCAGGCTGGAATGCCGTGGCACGTTCAAGGATCACCAGAGTTTCAACGTTCTGGGCTCAGGCAATCCTGCCTCAGACTCCCAAGTAGCTGGGACTACAGGCACACGCCACCATGCTAACTTATGCGATTTCTTTTGTAGATGACATCTATGTTGCCCAGACTGGTCTCAAGCAATCGTCTTGCCTTAGCCTCCCAAAGCACTGGGTTCACTGGCGTGAGCCACCATACCAAGCCACAGCATTATTAAGAATAGGAAATACTTGAAAAACACCTAAATCCACCAATAGCTATCTTGGTTAAAATATTTTTAAGCATGTCTTTATAATGGAACCCCAACTATACTGACTGATGGATTTCCTGGTATACAGTTTCAAGAACAGCCTACAACACTCACATAGATACACCCACTGTCAGGGGCAAAAGGCTCAAAAAATATGCAAACAACGCTGTTAATGCCTTTTTCCGTGTGATGGAATTCTAATTTATATTCACTCCACAGTATTTAAAAAATGTTTTAATGTAATAAACATATGCTACTTCTGTCAGAAGAAAGCCATTTTCACTTAGAAAGTAAGCAGGAAAGAAAAAAAAGTGGAATCTTCACGCTAACTCTGACACAGTAATTCATACTCTTCTCACCCATCCCATTTTAAAATTAGCGACAAAGCCAACAGGTTAGAAATGACACCGTAAGATGAACTTTATTTTAAAGCTCATACAGATTTCACAATCAGTTACAACAGGACCAGCACTTCTTCCATGTCACACCTTCACACGACAATGTACTGTATAGTGAGAGAAGTTAAAAGTTTTTTCTGCATGCTGCTAACACATTTCACTAGCTTTTGTTTTACTCACTGTATTTTTAATAATATCAAAGCAAAAGGTGTCATATTCTATTGGACAGACTGATTTTAGAAAGCCCTTATGGAATCAGACTTAGTCTTGTTTATAAACATCCACACCCACACACATGCTGAAATGGAGAGCAAAATGCAAGAAAACTACCTTGGCAGAAACAAATGCTGAAGGATTTTAATCACAGCCCTCTTAAACAAGCGGTACAGTTTGGTTTTTCTCCAAAAAACAAAAGTCAATTTCATCCTCAGTGATGCAAATGGTAAGACTGCACAGAAGCTTAGTATGAATTCACAATTCCACAGGAATCTGAAAGTCACCAAGGCAATTTTCCCTTTTAGGATCATAAAGACTACAGACTTGAGCTTTTTTTCTTTTCCCGTATAATACACAAAATTCCAAACATCCTTAAAAAAGAAAATATAAACAGTCTCAGTATGCTATGTAGAATCACATACTATGGCAAAAATGTCTTATTAATTGAAAGAAGAAGTCAATTTAATGGTATCTAGTCCAAGTCCATATTAACAGCACTCTTCTCATTAGGGTAGCATTCACCATTCTGATGTGGAGGTTCAGCACCAAAATTATTTTTGTCTTCTAAATCTTCTTCCTTTTTGTCAAGATTGGGGCCATTTGGAGTTCTTTCCAGTTTGGGTGATTCAACTTTTGGTTTGGGCTGTGTTACAATGGGTTCGCAAGTGTTGTTCAATTCCTAAAGAAAACAAAATTAGTTTATCAGGTTAACACAACCCCCCCCATTCATTTTCAACTACTTTCCCATAAACCTGACCCAGTGTTTTTCTATCAACTCCAATTCTACAAAGGATTTCATTTTCTCATGACACTGGCCCAAAAGCATGGCTTGAAGCCTGACCAGAGAGAAGAGACTATTTCTATGACGTGTCAGGGGCTCACTAGACACTAACATATGTTACACTTTTTATTATCTCCTTCAATCCTCATAACAATATTAAAGGCAGGAGCTATGATTCCCACTTCGTGGATGGAACAAATGGTTCAGAGAGGACAACTAACTTCAAGAACAGGAAAAGTGGTAAGCAAAGAGCTAGGGTTTCAAGTGTGCACCTACCTCACCTCCTGATTTCCTTCAAGCCTCACACACTTCCTCAATACAATACCGACCTGAGTCCACAGCCAAGAATCTCCTAATCTCTCTTTTGCCCTACTTTACTCTCCCTCACTCAACGCCACCTGACAGAGGACACACGCACGTTATCGCTAGCCTCCCTCCGTTACAGCCTGAGTTTCACAAGAGCAGAGACTCTACTTTGTACATTGAACTAGAGAACAATGTCCAGCACATGACAGGGGCTCAACAAATATATCTGGTGAACTAAATGAATAGATGGAGAAAAGGGAATTTTACAGGAACTTATGGGGTCGTCTGTAATTTTTGACACAGCAGTAGACTAAAAGCTGGTCTCAGTCAGTATGAAGTGAAAGATCTGCAAGGAAAATGGCTATGTTTAAGGTTCCAAGGATTCCAACTTGAGTCCACAGGAGAAGCCAGCGTAAACACAAGACCTAATGCTCACCTTGACTTTCGTTTTAATTTCCTGAGCACGTACAACTGGATCCTGGTCAAGATTCTTTTTAGCCTGAGCATTCAGGACATTATTCATCCATTCCATCACTTCATTAACAGACTTCTCAACCTTTTTCATTTCGGACTCATCAATATGGTTGTATTTCTCATCCTGAACAGAGAAAAAGCACAGTCATTCTGCAGAATTAAGTATTTGACAGTAACATCTCATTTGACCCAACTTTGCATGAAGTTCCAATCTACCTCTTAAGGAAAAAAAAAACCCACCTCTTGCCTCAAACATCAAAATGCCTCACTTGAGACAATTTGTGATGAAGACTCCTCAGCTTAAATGTTAGTTAATTCAAATCTAGGCTACCTTCCTCACTGTGAGCAAAAAGACAGACTTACCTTATTTCGGAAGTCAGCTGCTACCTTGGCATAGTGCTGCAGTCTCTGTCCTAGTTCTTCAAACATTTTTGGCCGCTCTTCAGCTTCTTGAAACCGAACTTTGACCGGAGTGCCAATTTTCTAAAACAAAATGCAATAAATGAATGGCTGTCCTAACTTTATTTGAAAAGTCTATAGCTTAAAACACAAGGGCCACTTTTTAGGGGAGAAAAGAACTCACCATTAATTCTTCCAACTTATCAACATATGCTTGTTTAGCTTGGTCCTCTCCTTCTTCATAAAGCCAGTCTTCAGTCTCTGTGAGGAGTCTCAAAAAATTCTGATGATCCTTAATATGAAATATGACAAAATCTGTGACAATCTTACTTCAGAGATTTTCACCAAAAAACACTCTCACTAGGTAACTAATCTTATCCAGGAAGGTGCTCAGGTTAGCTGGATTCTCTTCACTGGAAAGTATCAAGGAACAGTTGAACTTTACTATTTACCAGTTCCACACAATATTTTATGTGAAGAACTGATAGGTATTCTCTGGCTTTACTGTCTTGTGATTTCGTGTCATTTAGGGAAATTGCTCTTATTGATTTACAATACTGTAACTTAGAAACCCAATTTTGGACTATCTATACATTGAAATATGATTACAGAAGAACTATTTTCCTCCTCTCCAAAACAAACGGGTCTTAATGAGGAACGTTTTATTCACTTCCACAACTAACAAATACTGAAGGGGAAGACACACAAGTTGACAATTCTATCATCACATGAAACCACCACTCCTCACCACTCCATGAAGATATATGCTTCTCCTCCAGCCTCAAGGGAGCTAGGCTGGCTGGATCATGCCAGGGCAGAGCCAAGAACTCAAGTGTATCGCAAGGTAGCCCAAAGATCTTAGGACTAAAAAAGACTCCAATTTCAGTTTAAATGACCCTTAACTTTAGAATGAATCCCTCAACCATCCTGGATTTCCATCTCGCCTATTTTCTCTTCCCCCAACTTCCCCTCTTTTCACGTCCTTCTGTGATTTACACAGAGCCAAACTGACTAGAAGTCACAAAAAGGATGAAGGGAAATAATGGAGCCTGATTTGCTCTGGAACGAATGAATGAGCAAGTCTTATGACAAAAAGCTACCAAGGGAGCAGTGTCATAAAAAACAGAAAGCGAGGTCTTGGAAAGCAAGGATGCTCCCCCTTTGTCTTTGGCACCCCAGTAACTGTGGTGCCGCAGACTCTCTGTTAAAGAATGAAGAGCTACAAGGGTGGACTGGTCCAACGCCGCTCTGCACTAGCGGGCCTCATTCTCCATGACTTTGTTTTCTTTTTCCAAAGAGTTCCAGTTCCATAATCTAGCAGAGACTGAAGTCTCAAATGCCATATTTGATACCGAATACTTTATATAGACTGTGTGACTAGAAACGTGCTCTCAAACATACCTGCTCACATATAAACTTTTCATACGGCCCACACAGCTTGTCTCTGAACTCGTACACGTACTCCTCCACTGCATTCTTAGCATCGTTCCTTTCTTTCTCCAATTTATCCTGCATTATCATCTTGCCCTGCCAGGAAGTAAGAAAGTCATTCCAGGCTTTTATTGAACTCATACTAAGTTTTAAGTATTTAAAGTTTGGCATTTAAAAAAAAAAAAAAAATCAAAGATCAGACAAAACCAGTATGAATTACTCCTATTTATATCTCATGAATCTTCCTACAAACCCTGCAGAGACCTTTATTTTCTAAATACCCATGCTGTAGTTGTTTCCTTATTTTTAAAAACATTTTATAATAAATTACATAGATTTCAGATTTATTACTGAACAGAAAACAAATCAATCCACTGTTTAAATATAATTTTGTTGTCCTGTATGTAGTTAAGTGGCTGTCTTATATGGGGATTAATGCTGACTAATGGTCACACCACTTTGCTACCCCAGTTTAAAAATCGAAGATAAATGGACTAAAGTTTGTTACATTAATTCCTAAACACAATGGTCTCACTTTGGCACATAAAAACAGAATCTCAGTTATTTTACATATTAGTCTAGAATTTCAGACTACAAAAAATAGCACAATGAACTTTAATAGAAGTATTTAGTGTGGCCCAAGATTCCAACTGTACTGTGCTCTGTGTTAGACTATACTGGCATCCAACTTCTTCACAAGAACTCAGCCAATGATTTTATACCAAGCAGATGATCTATGGCACAGCTCTGTCTATATGAATGCAAAGAAAAAAATCAAACTACAAAATATGTTTCAAAAAATTAGGAAAAATCCATCATTTTGTCTTTATACTATATAAAACTTGGGATATGGGGGAAAAATTATAGTCACTTACCTCTTAGAAATCTGGGTCAAGGGTCAGGCAACTAAGTGTATTTCAAAATAAGAACACTTATAAAGAAGTACTTACCTCTGTCTCAATATACATGTTAAGAAGGTCTTTTCCTAACTGCCAGACCAAGTTGGCTTCAACAGGTAGCTCAACATTCACCACCTTTATTTTGGGTTTTTTAGCTTCTGGAGGCTGGTCAACTTTTTTTTCATTTGCCTTGGAAAGGGGAATTAAAAAGAAGAGAAAATTCTTAACCAATCCTTAGCAAAACAAAAAATCTCCCTATCATACTCACTGAGAACTGCAAAAGTAAAATCCCTAAATTCCTAAAGCTGGAAGAGTCTATTATCTAATTCCCACTGCCCATTCTAAATCAGGCCTGCGACTAACTTAAATATGCCACCCCTTCCTTCAGAAATTCACCAGGAGAATCTCTTCTCATACTAAACTTAACCTCTCCTGCTAAAGCTTTCTTCATGCATCTTTACTTTCTAACCTCTTTAAGTATTTTTGTAAATCCCAGAAAGTAAAAAATTCAGAATTATTAAATTATCCTTATCTTTACATTACAGAACCCAGAACCTGTCACCTAAGATGCTAAACATGTTAGGATCAACTCAATTTCAGTAACATATTTTAGGCCCTATATCCCAATATTATGCCTGCTTTAATTACAGTTGACACTAGCGCTGATGACTGCCTTTTAAAAATTTCGCTACTAAACTTAGTTTATATATACAGACACACAGACAAATACACAGACATACACACACACACACACAATTTCTACTATCTGCCTTTGAGATCTATCGTTTCTGATAACCAACTTCTCAGACAAAAAGTCCTCAAGTAGCAAAGGGACCAACGCAGCAAATGCTAATAGTACATGAATTTTTCACAATATGTAAATACAGGGCTAAAGAAGCAAGTATCTCCTGTGGCCTTTAATTTTCCAAGTCTTTTCTACATATTTCCATCTGCAGTACAAATGACAAAGAACACAACTAAGGAGACTCAGCTGGATGACAGACTGGATGACAACCAACAAGTGTAGCATGCATCCTGAATGGATAGGATGGCATAATGGGAAGACACTAGCCGTGGGGCACAACAATCACTGCCCCAAGATAATTTGGGGGAGATATATAGGCTGTTAAAATCCTAGGCACTTTGCTGGAGAAACTGGGACTAGAAAATTCAATGACTTGCCTAAAATAACTACACCTTGTTTCCCAGACTCATCTCCGTGTTTCCCAGGAATCACACATCAAAAGCCATAAGCTGTATCACTACGGATGAGCTAGGCAGTCAGGCTGCAGTCCTCCCTATGTCTTCTTCCTTCGAGTGCTCTAAGAACCCTCCAATATGTGATGCACGCTCTGAGGGCATGATACGCAGGAAAGAGAAATAAATCTGATGAAACATCCACCCAGGAAGACAAGCAGTGCAACAATAGTCAGAACATGCATGGTGGTTACCTCAAGCTAAGACTGGCAGTACAAAACTCCCGACAACTAACAGCATGAGATGCTAGCCATGATGTGCTCTCGACAGCTACTGCCGCTATCAGCAAGAGGCAGTAATGCTCCCCCTAAGACAAGTGAAGTGATGATAAAATGAAGCATCTACTTCTCCACATCATCACCATCATCACACAACTTAACAGTAAAAAAAGAAAGCTTCCAGAACTAAAGTCAAAACCCATAGCGCA
This sequence comes from Carlito syrichta, assembly GCF_000164805.1. Taxonomy (NCBI): domain Eukaryota; kingdom Metazoa; phylum Chordata; class Mammalia; order Primates; family Tarsiidae; genus Carlito; species Carlito syrichta. Next base: position 54,135 of record NW_007245729.1, read on the forward strand.
TACTGAGAGTCCCATAGGATCAATCAGGGGTAGGGAAATTAAAAACCAGCAACTATTACCTAGTGTAAAATCTGTTTTACCCCAATGAATGATTTTCACTTGCCTGGGGGTAAGGAACTCTATCCTCAGAATGTGAGAGAAACCAAACTACCAACAACAGGTTAATTATTTACATGCGACTTGTACAGAGAACAAGTCCCCATGCCAGGCATGGGGTGATCTAGGGTAACAATGGAAATATCCAGCTGACTGCGAATTTCAAAGGTTTGATTACAAGCTGTCATTTTTCAAGGGACACAACATCACTGTTTAACTTAGCTTCCAATCCTACTGTGCAACCAGGATGTAACAATGATTACTTTGAAATACAATCTGGTTATTAACAGACCATCATAATTAACTTACGTAATCTGACAGATGACTTCAGAGGAGAAAAAAGTTTACTAGACTCCTATAGCCCACGTATTTATCATCTGATTAAGTCAAGTGAAAACCAACCACATATTACTGGGAAAGAAGTTATCTATTTCCACCTCTGGTATTAACAGACACCTCTGCTCTTTAGAAGACAATCAACACCATGCCTGGGTCTCTCATTACTTGAGTAACAGTTAAACAAGAGAAGCTTTCAGGTCTTAAGCAGGACGTTCAATTCCCTTAGTTGAGCTTGAGTACCTCTAACTGGGTTTAGTTGAAAAATACATAGAAAATTAATAGAAAAAATTCTACACAGAATGAAATCACTGGTGCTTGCTCTTGAAACTTCAATTTAATGATATAATTAATGATTACATGTTGCAACATTGTCTAATGGAATGAACTAGAAGAGTCACTCACTTTGTCAGCATCTGGGATTTTGTTTCCTTCTGAGGTAAGTTCAGGTGAAGGGGGAGACTGTGAGGTTTGTTGAGCATCAGTTTGTACCTGGGACTGTGTTCCAGCTTCACTGTTGTCTTGCTGGACATTTTTCTGAAATGAAAGCCCAGGCACAAAGGATGTAGAAAGCAGGTGTACTTGTATAAATGTTTAAAGTTATAGGGCGCTCAATTTCTGAAATTTAACAGGTGGGGAGGAAAGGTGCTGGATAAAAACAAAATGAACACAAAACACTTGGAAACTTCTGAGAAATTCTAAACCTGTAAGAAATTCTTTGAATGACAGTAATTGATATAGTTAAATAACACAAGCGAGCATTTAAGTGATGTGTTGACAATCAAAAACTCCCCTTGAAGAAACATTGACCGTAACCTCATACAGATATTACTTCTCAAAAGCACCAGAAATAGGTTACCACTCCAGGCCTCTTTCCCAGAAACAAGCTTCCAAAAACCTGTTTCACCAGCAGCCATCATGAATCTCAATGCAGCTCCATTTCAACTTAGCAAATAGTTACATAAAACGGCCAACTATCAGTTACTTGGGGGTTCGTCATTGTAGCTTATAGATACCTAAGCCCTTTGTCCCTATTTACTTTCTGTGACCCAGCTATTTATACCTTAAAAGATCTCAGGATAAAGAATAAATGTTACATATTAACAACACTGATTAAAAATTTGGCCAAAAACCAAAGAAACTCAGTTTTCTAATTTTCTTTTTTTAGTAGAACTCATTCCCCAATAAATCAGTGCTCTCTATGATCTTTCCCCATCTTTGCAAGAAAAGTCTTAAATAGTCTAGGTTAACTACTTTCTGCCCACCCCAAAATCTCTCATATTTTTTCTTTTCAAAGTTTCCAGAGTCTAAGGCAGATACTGAAGTATTATCAATTATTTAGAAGGCAGTCCTGATATTCAAAAGGTACTAAGAGACTGAGAAAGTATATAGCACTGTCCATTTAACTCATTAGTCATTAGAGTTTTTCGAGGTAAGAATAAAACTAAGGTTCAGAATGCCAGTGTTCCTTAAATGTTCTAGAAGGCTAGCAGTGACCACTGGATACCATACTTTCTCACACTTCAACCAAAACACTACATGCACTGCCTGCCTCATAAGCTATTTCTGCTTATTCCCCAGAAATGACCTGTAGTTGGTGTTAATACTTTTAGCTTCCTAAAATCCTTCTGTTGATCACGCAGAACCAGCATTCATGCTAATGAAGCCTAAATTAAGACAATGAAAATAGCATCTTACTGTACTCTAAGACACTTTTCTTCCTTCCTCCTGTAATTCAGAGAACCATGTAACTAAAAAGTTCTGAAATACCAAAGTCAATTTTGCCATGCAATTTTTAAAAATCTTTAATATTTGGTGGATATTTCAGTTTTTATAGCAGTCTTTTTTTTTTTTTTTTAAACATTAGTCAACATTTGACTTCTCAATAGGCCTTTGCCTTGGGAAAAAAAACCCCCAACCCAATGAAACATTACCTGTCCTAAACTGTCACATACTATTTACTTCAAATTAAGTTGCTTTTCAAGCACAGAATGTAATCGCTATTTACTGAATTCCAGGCTGTATATTACCATAAACTAGTAAGTGCTAATATCATTACCTAAAATTCCAACCAAAACTATTTGTAAAGACAAATATTTATTTTAACCCTCTCTACTCTTCTCCTACAGCTTAGAATATAAATCAACTCTATATTCAAACAGAAAGGTTTATCCAAACTTACATCAGTGCCTGGGTTTTCTGGTGGCCTCTGACTCAGACACTCCATGTCTGCTTCAACAGAAGACACTTCATTCTCCTCAGCCGGGACCTTTTCCACCATAGATGCCGTCGAGATAGTAAAAATGCCATGGGTGTTGACTCGCACTTTGACTTTCACTCTAGATTTTTCTCCATCTTTCTGTGCAGAAACATTCTGAACCACAAAGCGGCCTAGAGCAACACAAAATTCCCAGTTTTAAAAGCGAATCTAAACATGAACCTCAGTATATATTGTAAAGAAGAAAAAAAAGAACCAAATCAAAATCTCTGTAAAGGAGACATAAAAAAATACAAAAGCTAAAAAATAGCTTGAAAAGTACTGCTCCCCTAAAACTTCCTCCAAACTCTCCACCAAATTAAAGTCCTTTAATATATGATACAAATATAACCTCTTAATTAAAACATACTTGGGATTAGTCTTAGTCTTAGTATGCCGTAAAAATTTTCAAAGGCAAGGGCACGCTGATAACGTAGGTTAACGCTAGGTTAACACTAGGTTAACTTAGGTTAACACTATAAGATCCTGATAACAAACAGTCCTTACCTCCTCCTATCCAATCTCTCCAGATGGGTGAGCACAAACTAGACATGAAAATCTGTTAGCAAGCATAAGGCACATGACATCAAGCACATGGTGAACTGTAATCCTATAGTCTTTTAAATACTGTACTCCTGGTTAAATAAACATTTTGCTATGCTTTAAATAGGGGAGGTGAGCCAAAATCTGTACCAAAGTCTGAAATTATGTGTAATACAGTAGATTTCCAAAGTATTACTGACTAATGTTTAAATGTGTGGAATTTACGCCAGACTGTCTAGCCTTGAATCCTGACTGTGTGATCTGCCTCAAAAGTTACCTATCTACACTTCTGAGAATTAAGTACAATGAGTACTTACTATAGAATCAAGTGTCATGGTTATCTCCACCAACAATATTGGTATTCTAGAGGCCACTAAACAAAAAATAATGTGAACCTATTATGTGCAAAGTCATAAATGAGATTTAACTGCCTTGTATTTAAAGTGCTGCCTATATAAATACACAGAAAGTTAGATTTAATTACCAGACCACTGAAAAATTACAGAATATACCTTAACTATCAAATCACTAGTTCAGGAAATAACTGCCAAAAGATCCATTTAAAGAAAAGGCATTTACTCTGGAGAGTGGCATATAAGATGGCTCATGCACCCTAAGTGAGTGCAAGATTTTTAGTTTCGGTGAAACATCAAAAATTAGATGCCATGCTAAAGAGCTTGAATTGTATCTTCCACACAACAGCAAACCGATGCACAGAATCCAGCCTATCAAAATATTAGTCTATATGCAAAGACTTCTCAAATTGTTTTCTTAACCATAGTCATGAAAACTGTCTTAAAAGCACCGCAACTCTGGGTCAGAACATTTTAGTCTTTAAGTGGTAAGAAAGAAAATACAACTGACCTTCAAAGAATTTCTTTATGAAAAGGTGTGGGGCAAAGATGAATCCTGAAAAGACCTAGCTAACTGAGAAAGGGGGGGAGAGTCTGTGTTATGGGGGGGGTGTACTTTCATTCCAAATAATAACACAGGCCCTGATGAAGCTATCACTAAGGCACTACAAGGGCTAACTACTCTGGACAATGAATTGGTCGAAAATTCTGGAATTGCTGATCCTTTTACAAATTGGTTAGACTGGTTTGGAAAATGGAAAGGAATGATAGCCTCAATCTTAACATCTCTTGTAATTGTAGCAGGAATATTAACAGCCATAGGTTATTGCATAATTCCCTGTGTTAAAGGTTTAGTTCAAAAACTTATAGAAACTGCTATTAATAAATGCCCACAGGTCATTCACCTAATAATCTCATGATAATGGACACTGAATTAAATTGAGGAAAATGGTCAGAAACTATTAGAAAATTTAAAACAAACTTGAATTATAATGAAAATAAAATCAAAACTACTTAAAAACAAAAAGAGGAGGGAACCGTAAGAAACAAAATTGTGATTCATTTTCAAAATGGCAATCTGTTATTTCTCTTCCTGGTCCTTCCTTCTTTCCTGGCATGCTCTCTCTTTTGGAAGACTTCCTTTGATGAGCACTGAGACCCAATCAGAAATCAAAAACATGTATTTTACCTTATTTGTGCAGAAATTGCTTGTGTTTTACCTCATTTGTATAAAATTATTGCTTAGGCAACGTCCAGGAAAGTGATGTAACCTCTGAAGTACTTGGTCAATGAGGAACCAGGGGAGGACCTTGTACTTCAGGGTGTAAAAACGCTGGCTGTAACCGCCTCAGTGGGCCTACTTGCCTGAGAGGCGCCTGTTTTTGCAAGAATGAGATTTAAAGAGCTGCTTCATTCCCCTGATCTCTGAGTCTCTGTGTCATGTTATGACAACTCAACTAAGGAGGGTCAATTCCACCTTCCACACCATGGGTAAAAGTAGATGGATAATGTCAAGTGTCCCCCCAAAAACATATTAAAAAAGCAGTTATCTTTAGAAAAGATTACAATACAGAGGCACATCGGAGAAGACCAAATTTCACAATGGTCTCTGACAAAGGTTTTAAATGAGAAGTAACAATCTGCAAGTAACATTTAACCTAGAGGAAAGGTTAATACTAAAAGTATGTGGTGATCCTTTAAGTATAGACCACATCAAAACAGGGAAAATACTGAAGTGCGCCTAAACACATGTATATATATGCACCGTACTTACAAGTAACAGCAGAACTAGCAAGTCATTGCATCTCCATAGACCAGTTTACTCGTCAATAAAGATATTTCTCCATCACTATTATTCTAAATAGAAAACGTCTTCAAATGGAATTATGTGCCCCTCAACATTGTTAAGAAAACTTTTTAAGTTTGCACACCTAATGACAAGCTAAGTCTTTAAGAGAGTAAAATACATACAACTGATCACTTACCTATTTTTGCTTCTGGATATGGAACTCCTTGGGGATCAGAATAGAAAGCTTCTAGCTCAAAAGGCCCCCTTCTCAAGAAGGTCAGAACTTTGGAAAAAGGAGCAGCATGGTTTCGACTAAACACTTCATGAACACTAGAGAAAAAGAAAAGGCAGTAAGTAGACCACGTATTTATGATTGCTGTAATACACAAACAGAAAAGAGACATTCTGAAATCTTTATCAATTCCATCTCAACATTTACAATGCCAAAATGAAAAGGAATATTTTGGTAGGTTTGGCTGCTGAAAGATTCCATGTAAACTAATGACACTACTGTAAGTCATCTATTAATTTTTCTTTTTTCTACTAAAATACAGTAACTGAAGTTATTTTCTGTTACATACCCTTCGGTATCTTCTGAATCGTGGTTCCAGACCAGAGATATTGGAAAAGGAACTGCATCTGTGACCGAAAATTCTCTAACTTTAAAAGCGGGAGAAAGAATTGCACACTAAAAGAAAAAAAAAGATGACCATGAGCACACGAATAGTTTCCACTCATTTAATATAAAACTCAATTCTAATGGATGGACAGGACTACTTTTCTTTTTTCAACTCAAATTCAAAAACTGCTTATAGTGTATGTCATCTCAGGCATAATTAATTTTACCACCTAAATACTATGCCAACCACTAGATACAAAAACAAATATTATAAATCTTAGGATAATGATAGCTAATCAGCAGCAAGTTTCACAATGACTTAGGAAGAAACATTGGTCTTTCCAGAAATGCCTTGCTGATAGTAATTTCAATTAAAGATTGTATCACTTTTGAATATGTACATATACATTCACTAACAGCTCATTTACATTGTGTTCCAAATATCTAAAACTGAAAAGGGTGAAAAAAATGTTCATTTTCCAATAATTTTGTAAATGAAGAAAGCAATGATAAACTCAATTCTGGGAAACACAACACTCAACAGATAGGTGGACATTTCATATTTAGACAAGGCATATAAAAATAAGTAAATCACTAAACTGAACAGACCAAACAAGAGGAAAAATGTAAATTAATCTGTTTAGCATAAGATCCTTCAAAGGAGGCCAAAATTAACTCTGCTGCCAAGAAACTACAAACATCTACCGCTAACAATGAGTCTTAAGGAATCAAAGTTAAAGAAACAGTTCATTATGAAGGAAAAAGCATAAAACAAAAACCCACTAAAACATGCCTGATGATACAATGGCTTATCACTACTAATCAGTGTCTACATCATCTTCCTTTTGTAAGAATAAAAGAACAGTCCATCTAAATACCTTCTGCCTACAGAATCTTATTTCATGTATTAAAAACTGCTTACTAGATCACTAATACTCAAACATGTTCTCTTGAAACTTTAGTTAAAACTATTTAGACCTTATTTGACTGTAATATCCTAAATATTTTCTTTTTTTACCAATTAACTTCTAGGTTTGGTGCTTTTCACCAAACTCACTTCACACTTCTGGGTTGCCTTTTTATTTGGTAAACAGGTTAAAAATCAATTTGGGGGTAGGGAAGGAAGATCAATTTTCTAAAATCATGTGTTAACTAATACTCATGACCCTAAAAACTTTCCCCTAAATCAATTCCTTATGACACTAGTATACCATTCTAATTCCCTGTGTGCTTTGTAGCAACTGTCACTGCCACACATGAGTGCTTTAGCTGTGTTTTCTGATACCCTCAGAATCATGCCTGTTTCTGATCCCCAGAGTTTGAGAAACACCAGTTCCATAGTTCTCTGAATCTAAATTTACTGAATTATTTCAGATTTGAACATCCTTGTGTCCTGCCCTCCCACAGCCTCATGGGATTATTTAAAAGTAACTTCCTTTTGCCTCCTAATTAGGCTCAGGACTCAGTTCATTATAATAACACACCATGATGACATAAGCGGAAACTGGCTAAGGGACACATGCCAAGTACGTACCTGTAATGCACACCCTCTGGCTACAGCTTCATCTGCATTAAGGGTTGTGCTAACATCTTTTCCAAAGAATTTGGCAATTCTTTCTTTCACAGCTGGAACTCGTGTAGTGCCTCCAACTATCTCAACTGCACTCACATCTTCTACTTTGAGTTGAGTTTGTTCCATCAGTGAATAAAGGGGTACTTCTATCTTTTTCAGAAGGTCAGCACAGAGTTCCTCGAACTGTAACCTTAGCAAGTAAGAGGAACACTTTATAAACTATTAGAAAAGTTATAAGACTCATATCCTATCCCACTTACTAAAACAATGAATCATCAACCCAATGAATTTCATGTTTTTCCCCTCTGACATCTTGTTTCTCACATGGGCCAAGTTTAACTGTACTGTAGTTTCTAATCTTTTTCCCCATACACACACAAATAGGTGAAGAAAACAGATGGGGAAGATGATCAGTTCTACTGGATATTACTACTTAAATAAATCACTTTTAATATTCTTAACACTGCCCTCTAAATTTTTTTTCAGAGACAAGGTCTCACTCTGTTGTCCAGGCTGTAGGGCAATGGCATGATCACAGCCCACTACAGCTTCAAAACTATGGGGTTCAAGCAACCCTCCCACCTCAGCCCCCAAGGGTAGCTGGGACTATAGGTATGCACCACCATGCCCACGTTTAAAAATTTTTTAGAGACAGGGTCATAGTGTGTTGCCCAGGCTGGTCTTAAACTTCTGGCCTCAAGTAATCCTCCCTCCTCAGCCTCCCAAGTTGCTGGGATTAAGGCATGAGCCACTGCACCTAACCTCTCATTACTCGTAACAGTTATTTTCAACTACTCTATAACTATTATCTAATTACTGGTCCAGAAATACTAAAACGTATTACTGACTCTTAATGCCAAAAAGAGTTGCAGCTACTTAGACCCATGAGGGTCCCTAGTGAAGACATTTTTAAAAACCCTTCTCACAGGAGTGCCCCTAGAGCTAATGGAGATAAATAACTGTCTCTTAGCCATGGGCCACGAGGTACACAATTCTGAAATGGAGGCCAAGACTCATAACATCCACAGTTCCAAAAATGAGTTCCATCTATTAAATCTGCAGAATTCAAGACACACCTGTTCATTTTTCCCGAAACATCTTTGTCATTCATAAAGCATTCGATGTTCAGTGGCAGGTCCGTGCTGTTAGAACTCATTAGCTTTTTCAGTCTTTCACATTCCTGATACAGACGAAGGAGTGCTCGGATTTTGGATTTTGCATCCAATTTGTACTTTGTTTTAAATTCTGCACAAAAATGTTCCACCAACTTCTCATCAAAGTTTTTTCCTCCTAAGAAAGGATCAAAAGCTGTTCCCAGTACCTAATTTAGTTAAAACAACAATAGTCTGGTTATTTTCAATCATACTTGTATCTAGAATCTTAAATATTACTACTCAAACTGAAAACTAAGAGACTCAAGGATTTTATTTAAATTGTAACATGAAACCCAAGTCAGTCAGGAGAAATGTAACTACAGAATCCAAATAGAACGCTAAATCTCTAAGATTATTTTTGCCTTAATGACTATACAGAAGATAGTCAGAAGCTTTTGTTTTCCTAACCAAGAAAACTTAAAAGTATGCTAAGACAGATACATCATCTTTTGGAAGACCAACCATAGCAACAATTCCTTATTAACACCTTTACCTAAAAATTTTCATTACCAAGACCAAACACAGTGAAAAAGTTCAGCAGCTTAAAGTCACAACAAATACAACACTTTTGTTTGGGTCAATTAGTTCTAATGCATGACTTTACCTTCAGTTTTCCCTTGTTAAAAGCACAGGCAGACACTTGAAAAGCTGAGTGTCCCATATCAACAAAAACTACTATCCGAGGTTTCTCATCCAGGCCTGGGAGATCCTGCTTATAAATTCCATAATTCAAAGCAACTACAAAAAAAAAGCATGTTTCATTGCTATGGTTCACATTTTCTTAGGAAGTTCATTGTTGCATATAATTACACAAGCAGAAGACTTGGCTAGACTTGAAATAATTAAAGGTACACACGTTCCTTTTACAACTGACTTCACATGATTTTCTTAGAATCACGTATTATCTCTTTCTGACTTTAGACCAACGTTCTATCACTTTTCAACATATGGAGGGATGTGCTAGACAAAACATATTTGTCATGAAGACAATGAAATGTAACCACGTTACAAACAATATCAGACTCGTTACACAATACTTACATTTTAAACACAACCTGATAGGATACTACTTATCAAAAAAAATCGAAAATTTAATAGACAACTATAGTAACTACAGTTCCTTTGTTTTTTCAAGGTGAACAACTGATTTACCTTAAAAAGTCTGTTTATTTTTTCTGAATAGAATCACTATATTTCTAAACACATAAACCTAAGAACATATCTTTATCAATACTTAAACCTTCAAAAAATTCTCCAGCATAAAAAGTGATTTTTTAAAACTTTGTGCTCATCTGTAATTACTATAAACTGATAAAAGCTCCAAGCTTTTGTGGTGACTGCTCTGCTCACCACAATGCATTCAAACAGTACAGGCTTACATCAGTATTTGATGAATGATCACCTCCTATCTACAGTTGAGAAAATAGATGAGAACAAAATTTTAACTAAATCATTCCTTGTAATTCAAGGAGTTGTGAAATTCAGAACTGTAAGACTTTTGAGAAAGCTTGTTTATAAAAGCAATGAAAGGAAATCCAAAGTTAACTCCAACCCACCTAGTTAAAAGGATTAAAAAATAAACTTTTCTAACAAAAGTAGATTCATAAGTTTGACTAAGTGCCAAGTTCTCATTAAACACAAGCATTTATTTATTTTTCCGAGTCAGAGTCTCGCTCTGTCACCCAGGCTGGAGTACAGTGGCACGATCACAGCTCACCACAGCCATGACCTCGCGGGCTCAGGGGATCCTTCTGCCTCAACCTCCTGAGAAGTTGAGACTACAGGTGTGCACCACCACACCCAGCTATTTTTATTTTTATTTCTCTGTAGAGATGAGATCTCCCCATGTTGCTTAGGCTGGTTATGAACTCCTGGGCTCAAGCAATCCTCCTACCTCAGCCTCCCAAAGTGCTGGGCTTACAGGTGTGAGTCACTGCACCCAGTCAAACGTGAGCATTTTAAGAGGTGGAATTTTTGCTTTCAAATCAAACCCATTTGTTAATAGGCTGTGTTTCAAATCTACATGAAAGTAACAGCACCCAGAGTACCTTAATGATAATTCTGACAGTATACTCACATCTACACACACACACACACACACACACACACACACACACGTTCCTTACCTGCTGTCATGTCGTTCATAAGCCTTAAACAGTTCAGGCCAACAATCTGTGCAGCATCTAACACAGACCGCCTCTCAGCATCTGTGAAGAAGGAAGGGACCTACAAACAGGAAAAAAATGCAACTAGAACACAAAAATATTTATAAAATCTCCACAGACCATTTAGAATAAATTCACAACAATCCAGTTAAGTAGGTGCCTAGCCAAGTCACACAACAGAAATGGAACTTTACACTTAGTTTCTAGCAAGATCCTTCACCTTCAGAAGCACTAACTTCTCTTGAATAGATTGTTCCAAAATTATAGAATCAAAGTAATCTCTACTACAACACAATTTTAAGCTGAAATAAAAATCAATCAGAAGTTTCATAAGACATATTGGAAAGGTACTTATACCTAATATAAAACTTTAAATTTAAGGGGATGAAATACTGCTTCTAAACTACATAAATTGCTACCGACATTAGGAAATGTTAACACTAATCAACATTTAATGTTAAATATAGGTAAAGACTACACGAACTTAAAGAGAACACAGAGCTAATTCTCGCACTCTAGTTCTGCTATTCACTGAGTTCAAGCATTAATAGACAATTGCGTACTCTTTAATTTAGCAGATCTGTTAATATTATAAAACACTTTCTGGCGAAGTCTCTTGATTTTCCTAAGAGCAAAAACAGCTCAGGGGTTCAAATTCTCATCTTAACTTGTGCTCTTCTAGCTGTGATTTTTTTTCTACTGCCTTCTAGTGCAGCATTTTAACTAGAACACTCTTCGGGAAAAAGGTATCCAGCAACACATTAATAAAATCACTTACATGGAAAGTGCCCAAGAGAAATTTTAGTACAGAATTTTTTCAAAGTTATTTGCAGATGCTTGAGGGGCAAGAGCAAAGGTGGGTCTCAGTTCACCTTTCAAATCAGAACACCTTTCACCAACTTTCTTTATTAAATTACTGAAAGGGGGGAAAAACACTACAACAAAAAAAGGGAAAGAATGGGAGAGGCCACTGACTTAATTCCTTAATTTTGCCAGAGATTAACTCAGACGTCCCCTCTAAGGAACACTGTAAATCAAGCAAACCACTCAGTTGTCCTCTCTGAGAACATAGGAGAAATTGCTGGTGATTACACAGGACAAACTTATGCCAACACAAGTTTTCAAAAATGTATGTTTCCTTGAGCTTTTCCATTCAACTAGCACAAAAAAGCAAATAAAGAGATGGCATATATACTAAGACATGATCGATCAGCTGAGAAGTGGTTTTCAGGAATCATAAGTACGTCCTTCTACATCTTTGACTAACAGGTTGGACAAGAAATTACATATTATTAATGTGGGAGGAAGAAGATGTGACTGCATTGTCTGCTTGAACAGGAAACACCAGGTGAAAGACCATCAAACAAATTACTATCACACAACATGTATCAACAAACCTGCAATACACGTCACCATTTTACACGTTACATCAGAAAAATCTAAGATATAAAATTTTGATTTTTCTGTCATAAATGAGTTCCTCCATCCCAAAATTCCACTATAAGCCAAGTATCATTATAATAAAATAACTGGTTCCAACACTCTACTACTCAATACGGAGTGACTCCTTTTTCACTATTTCGTAAAAAAGTGTGGTTGAATTGCTGGTAGATGATCCGTAAGATGTCTCCAAGCGCAAAGAGTCAGTATTATTTCTCCAGGCCACAGCCATGATATTCCTTTGGCAGAACACTTTGTCTTGCAAGAGCAATAGGAGAAGTTTTAGACCTTCTACCTCTATTCAGCCATATCACAGGAGGCACTGCCATAAAGCCTTCTGAATGGTATGTGTAGGCCACACCACTCATACTATAATGCAGAGACCCTGCTGTAAAGGTAAGACCAAGAGCATAACCCACAGCAGATCAAGAAGTGGCCCAAGACATCTGGGAAAGCAGAATTTACAGCTACCTTTTTGGTGTCCAAATAAAAAACAACTTTTGTCCATTTCAAGTACTCCTTGATAATCTAACTAGCAACTGCCCAATGAAGATAGCGGGCTTGCTAGTGCTAAAAATCTAGGTTTTGTTACTACTGGTAGGCTATGTTTTAAAACTCCTAATGCATTGGTTCTGAAGTGAGTGTGGAATACTCACTTCTGTGAAAAGTTCCTGTGTTAAGTATACAAAACGTCTGACAGTACAGTAACTGCACTATCATTAGGCTGCATCAGAATACCCACAAATGCAATCCGTCAGTCTGTATTTTCAAAAAAACCTCACTGGAGATTGTGAGTTATTCCTCCAGTCAAGAAGCTTTGCAAATTCTGGCTAAAAATACCACTCAAAACCTACTTTGAAATACATGTTAGTACAGCCAAGTAGAATTTTGATCTCTAGTAAAACAACAGCTTTCTCACATCTGACACTAAGAGTAATATAAAGAAGGTAAATTAAAAAACACACTGCCTTGTTAAATTATACATACTGAAATGACACAATCTGTTACTGGCTTCTTAAGGTTGTTTTCCGCAGTTTCCTTTAGCTTAGTCAACAACATGGCTGTGATCTGCTCCACACTGAAGAGGTGTTCTTCATCCATGTACATTACCTATATGGAAGGGAACAAATGTTTCAAATACTGCAGTGCTTTAAGCTATGCTAACTTCTAAATACTAGCACAAATTTTCTCCCACAAAATCTTTATTGTTAGAGTTGTCTTGGAAAGTAGGAGGGAAGGAAAAAAGGAAGACAACTTTTACCTAGAGACAAAGGGGAGAGGGATAAGCCAGCACAGATTCTCCCCCATCTAAAGTCCTAGCCAAAACATTAGAGGAGGCAGTAAATTTCCACTCTAACTGAAGAGATGAATCATTGGGATAAATATTATTGTGTGTTGATCACAAGACAGGAATGCCTCTGCAAGTTTATAAAAAGATTTCTGGTTGTATTACATGACTGCTCTCCCAACAACTGCAACTGGGCTGTCTTGGAACAGACTTTTGTTTGATACATGAACACAATGTCAATTTTTTTTTTTAAACAACATCAAAAAACCTAAATTTTATAACTGTCAAGAAAAGGAAATACAAAGTAAGTTACAGAGTATATAATGCTATTTCAATAATTCTCAAAGACAATTTAGTGTACATCTAATACACTTTAAAAGAAGCTGGATTAAAAAAAGACCATAATACCCAATTAAGAAATCTGAGTTAAACATTAATTAATAAGTTAGTACTTTTTCTTTACAGATGAATTAAAGATCTCCTATCAAGAAACCTACGGTCACTCAGTTACATTACCTTTATTCCAACCCCACCATTTTTCAATGGAACCAAATCGTAACTTAAGTTTTCCTTCTCTTTTTGAATGAAGAGGTCATTGAATGCTCGGCCATGAAATCTCTTGAAGTTAGACACCGTATTGTTTGCATGAGTAATTTGCTACAAAAGAAATTTGAGATTTTAAGTCTTTCTCTAATTTCACCAACCACTAGTACCTATAGCAATTCTATAGTCACTTCACAACTCAAATCAACCCTACAAATGCACATAACTTTCCCCAGGGCCCATCAATTTCATGATTTCCCATCAATAATCAGATTTTACTTTCTTTTTCTCCTATAAAAAATGCCAGAAGTAAACAGTGAGAGAGAACAAGAAGCAACAGTGTGATCACAGACTTTAAAGCAGGTTTCATAACCTGCAAGATAAATTCTAAAGACAGCGAAACTATCACAAAAGCTCTGAACCCCTAAGAGCTATATCACTTTCATTCCTTTTTCTCCATGAAACTTGTAAAGTTTCAACGAATGAATGAATAGATCTAGAAGAGTTCATTTTTATAGCTAATAAATTGCTAAGCAGCCAAGATAAACATTTTGTACCAGAAAATACATGGATTGCTACCCTCCTAGCCAACGGCATGAGATACTCATTATCTACACCAAAAGGTAGAAGAGGCAAGAATCATTCAAAAGGTTTCTAACTGACAATGCATCCTACTGCATGTGCATGTTCTGACGACTTGGGAGCCATGATTTTTAAAAGCAAGACATTGAATTTATACTATTTTACACAACTGGTGCACATGTTTGTTTAAAAAAAAAGTATACTTAAAACTCCTGCTCAGCTACTTTTAGCAATAAGTGGACAATCTCAGTCCACAGGCAAATACATTAAGCAGAAATGCTTGATCTGAAATTTAAGAAAATAGGAAAGATAAATATACTAAATGTTTGTAAGAGATGGTCTTTTTAAAAAAAATCTACTATTTGGGTCAAATGTCTTAGGCAAACCCTAGATTAAAAAGTCCCACTTTAGAGCATATTTCAAAGGTATCATTAAGAACCTTGTTCAAAATTAGAAATAACTAAAAGACTGAAAACTAAGACTTCTGAGATTATTAGCTTGAGAATACAACAGTTTACTATTTACCTTTTTCCTCTGACCGAGTTCTTTGAATAACATGAAGCTTAACAGTGCAAGTTTTCAGAGTACAACATAAACAAGTTTAGATCCTAAAATCCCTTATTATTCTAAAAGTGAGATGAAGGATATCCAGCAGTCCTACACACCAGATTTCATCCTCAATGAATTATCCTCACATAACCACAAAGATGTAACAGAATTTTAGATCTGGGTTATCAATCTCCTGAATGGACACAGACAGGGAGATTGTTACTAAAGTCCCTCAATCCTTTGGAGCATGTCATTTTAAGTGTGGGTAACTGTTTCTTTTCTTTCTTTCTTGTATCCCTTCCCTACCTACCCTACCCACCCAGCCTTTTTGCTGTGTGTCTAACCAGTCATAACATAGCACTAAAATATATTCCAGGGTTAAGGACTTTGCTTCCTTTTTAGCAATACCATTTTCTGTATTTAGAATAACTTTTTCCTTCTCTCTTTTAAAGCCGCTCAATAAGCACTTCATTTTTTAAAACCCTGTTTTTATCACACCTCCAAGGTGTCTAGATCATTCAACAGAATTATATAATGTGAGCCACTAATCGGAGCTACATAGGTAAATTTTCTAGTAGCCACATTAAAAACTAGTAACAGATGAGCCTAATTTCAATATTTATTTAGCCCAATATATTAAAAAAACTATCACTTCAATATGTAATCAATACAAAAAAATTGATGAAACATAGTACCTTCCTTTTTCTTTGATCACAGATCATCAAAATCTCATAGGCATCTTATACCTAGTTCATATGCATCTTGATTCAGACCAGCCATATTTCAAATGCCAACACAGGTCGAGACAAACACTTCTCCCAGTCCTACTTTAATTACTGAGTAACCTGAAAACACTTAAACTTCTTAGAAGTTCCTCCTACAAAGGGAATCTTTAACTCTTACACTGAGTATCATGAGAAACTTCACATGAAAGAGCTTACAGTGTCATCATATTTATAATTTTTAAAAATATAAAACTAAACAAATTAAAAGGTAGCAAGAAGTTATTGAAAATTAAGGTTGGCAGATTAGAAAGTTAAAGGTAGATCTTATTCAGTAAACAAGAGAAAGAAAACAGAAGGAAGGGACAAGTGTCATATAAGGGCTCATAAAGAATACCTGAATTACATCTTTAAATTCAAAAACAGGCAAGCCTGGACACTTCACACAGTACGTCTCCTGAGATTTTCCTTTTAAAATCTCCCCCTTAAAAAGTGGTCAGAATTATCTTAAAAACATACCTGATTTTTGGCTGCTACTCCAATTGTTCTATTTTTTGATCCAAATGATATGACTGATCTATAAAAATACAAACAAGGTGTTTCAAAATGTTAAAAAGCATAAATATAGACATTTTAAACTGACAAAAGGAAAATTCTAATATAAACTTCGCAAAGGGGGCTTCCACTTACCAGCTGCTCTGAGAAGCCAATTTAGGTGGCAGTCCTACCACCCCAAAAGTCTGCACACAGCTCTGGGGACATTTCCGAAAAACTCAAGTATAATCCTTCAGGACCCCAAGTATTAGGAAGTGAACGATAACTCTGAACATTTTTCTGTATTAACCGGACCCTATACATATGACTAACAAAAACCAGGATGTGACCCTACCTTTCAGTCACCAACTCTACAACTCTAAACGTCATTGTCCTACCTAGTTTGGTTCTGATATATCATCTGCTTCTTTAGGTTTCAAACCCAAGCAAGTGAACCTAAGTTGTATCTCTGGAATCTAAAGAGCACAAAAGAGGACCCCATGTGGAAGAGTCCACTTAAGAAAGTGGAGTTTATTATCCGGAACAAGAAACAAAGAACATAACATAAACGTTCAAAGAAAAGAATGAATAATCAGTGACTTCAAATCTTCTGTGAAGAGCCGAAAAGTGACTTGTAACTGGGACAGCCTTCCTGCCAATGAAACGGGATGGGCAGTAGTAACAGCAGAGACCAGCTCAAGAAAAGTCGGTGAGAAGGTAAGTCCATTAAGTTTTGGATCAGAGGAGCGCTCTAATCCTGGATTACCGATCCACATCTCATCTAATTTTGAATTAGTTACTCCTACCTAGGAAGGTAGGAGTAACAGTAAACGAGATGAGCAAACTGGGAATGTACTGAAGACGTTAAATGCCAGGCTAAATAAAGTTTACGCTTCCTGCAACAGAAACATCCTAGACCTGCATTATTACCGGAGCAGGCGCTAGACAGCATCCTAGAAACCACGCGGTGTCCAAGCAGGGGCTAGACTTTTAAGACACCGGCCAAAAACCGAAGCTCAGAGGAACCACGACACGCTTGCGGAACGATCCACCCGTCGTTCCAGAGGGAGACCAGCAGCCCTCCGTAGAAACTGGCAGTAGCTGGGGCAACCCAGTTAACCGCACAGGTTGACATAAACATCACCGGGAGCTCCAGCACTGCCCTCGGCTTAGGCGTCTCAGGGCCGGCCCGCCGTCGTCAGTTCCACCCACTCGCCGCTGCGGTCACAGACACGGCCTCCT
Source organism: Carlito syrichta (assembly GCF_000164805.1). NCBI lineage: Eukaryota > Metazoa > Chordata > Mammalia > Primates > Tarsiidae > Carlito > Carlito syrichta. The sequence goes on from NW_007245729.1 coordinate 71,920, forward strand.
TCCTTCTTCGACCGAACCGGCAAGAATGAAGACGTAAACTGCCCCTGGGCCCGAAGGCCTGGAAAACCGTCCTCTTTCTTACCGAACGCCCCACCCGATCCTCCCACAGCCTCAAAACAAACAGCGGGTCTCCAAAGAGGGAGCGAGTCGGGCGGCCCGGAGCACGGTCTCCCCGCGTCGCCCACGCTGCCAGGAATCCGCCCGCGCCGGCGCTCGGTTCACCTTCGCACGCGCGCATCTAAGGCCGCTTGGAGCAACAGCAGCAGCGACAACCACGAAGACCCACAGTGACCTCTCCGCGAAGACAGCAGCTGTTTTCACCCGCGCACACGCAGGTGTGTCTGCGTACGTCCCCTCCGGAAGATAATCCCCCCAAGCTGCTCTCTGAAACGCTGCCCTCCGCCCACCCTGCGCGGCGAAGAACTCAGCTCCGTGACGACATCCATCCGCCGGGGGTCCCAGCCCCGGAGTAAGCGACTTTTACGCAGGCTGTGCCCAGCCGACGGGGACATGATAGCACGGCCTGGGACCCCTCGCGAAAGGCCCTCTCACCGCGCACACAAAAGGACGTCTGCAGCCCCCGACGACGATCCCGGGCGCCGAGCAGCCACCCGCAGGCCGGCCCGACCCCGCGCGGGCACTCCGCGGCCGCCCACCCCGCTGCGCCCG
>NW_007245729.1:73436-81721 GCF_000164805.1 Carlito syrichta
CACGGCTCGCACACCGGCGCCGCCGCTGAACTACTGACCCAAAAGGGGAGGTTCCACTTCCTCAGCCTTATGTATCGCACTGATCAGAACTTTCCAGAATCTGCGGCATTTACTCACCGGCGCCTCCGCCGGCCCCTCCACGTGCCACTTCCGCTTCCGCCTTCTCGAGCCTTCTGGAAAGATTCTGTCCAATGGGCGGCGGGCTCCCCGGAGCACGGCGCCGTTGCCATGGAGACGGGAAGGCCGCCGCAGCGCCGTGGAGACGGGAAGGCCGAGCTGACCCGCCTCCGGCCCCGCCCCCTCCGGCCGGGGGCTCTCGGCTACCCTAAGAAAACAGGCGGTGAAGAATGACTGAAAAACTCTAAGCATCCACAACTTGTTATTGGGTGGTCGTGTCCGACCCTTAGACCCTAAAAGGAGGCTCCGCGGATGGAGATAGAGCCCCCGCTTGTGCAGAAACCACCCCCGGACCCCGGCACGCTGGGGAGGCAGGGCGGCTGTCAGGAGAGCATGTCGGGAATCGTAGTCCGGCTGGGAGACGTGCGCGCCTTGCACGCTGGGATATGTAGTCCTGGTCGCGGTGCATGCTGGGACCCGGCTTTGTCTTGAGGAGCTCGCGGAAGAGGCTGGGCTGGCTCTGGCGCTGGTGTGCGCGTTCTCAGGCCGCGAGCGTCATGTCGCTCGTGCGTCTTGGATTTGCTTCTATTCTTGTGTGTATTGCCCGGACAACCGGTGCGTTGCGGCTTGCAGGAGGGGACGTCCGCCGAGACCGCTCGTCGTAAACCAAGGGCGTGTGTCCGGGAATCCTGTAATTGATCAGCCGGCAGGATGTTCTTTTTGTGAAATGCAATGTGCGTGTCGGGGTGGCTTTATTTACTTATTTTTTTATTTTTTAAGAAGGTGTTTTTTTGGTTGTGACGTCATTTGGAAGGCTGGCCGTGGCATCCATCGCTTTCTGCTTATTTTTGGTGCGTCTGGTGGAAGCCGACCCCGCCGCCTCCCAGCCGTGAATTAGTGCAGCGTGTAAGGTTTTTGTTTTTTGTTTTCTGCTTGGGGTACCCGGAGCAGCTTGGGCTTCTGTCCTTGAAAAGCGATGTCCCCGTTAGCTCGTGTCCGGGAAAAGGGACACGCAGAGGGGAGGAAAAGGTGCCGCTGTGCTGCTGATACTGCCGGGTCTTCCCTCCCCTTTTGTGTCTCTCTGGGTTTGCTCGAGGTGGCCGAGGTCCCCGTGAGTTGGGCACGTGCAAAGAAGCTCAGTCCAGACGTGCTGTTGGAGAAGTGTGTCCACTGATGGGGGCTGAGGACCTCGAGTTTAAAACAATCGAACTCCCAAAGGGGATGGCCGGCAGTTCTCCTTGTCCAGCAAGGTTAGGTCAAAGGCAAGGTCAGGCAGGCTGCTAGTGCGTGTCCGTTGGGAGTGCCTTTTTCGGTGGCCTTGACCCTTAGACACGTGACTTAACTTCCTTCAGTGGACTCGCCTTTAAAGTGGGTACAGTCACCACCAGCCTGGGCAACTTGGCGAGACCTCATCTCTACAGTATTTTTTTAAAAAGTGGGTACGGTCATAGTAGCTATCTAAGGGTTGTTGTCTTAAATTTGGAAATAAACTTAGCTATAATTATTTCTGTGATGCTTACCCATAGACTTGGTTCCACGCCCCCCCACTTTGTTTACATATCAAAACCTTATATTAAAATCCAATAGAGTTATAGCAATTTTGAACAGAAAGGTTATTTGAGGTTATTTGGTCGGCTTTCCCCAGTTTATATGAGGAAACTGTTGTACTTAGAGGAGAAAGGGGCAATTCTCAGTCTCTGGAGCCAAACAGATTTGGGTCGGGTTCAAATCCTGGCACCTCCTACTAAGGTGCTTTATATACGGTAGATCGGAAGAGCACCGGGTCTCCTGGAGTCAGGTTTCATAGGCTCGAGTCCTGGTTCATCTTCTTAATTTGTGAGCTGTGGGACCTTGAGATCGTTACTAAACCTTCCTGTGTTCCCCTCATAGTATTTATGTAATGATGGAAAATGAATACAAAGCACAAATGATACAGATATCATTATTATGTAATATCACCTATGTACTGTCTGTGTAACCTTTGGCAAATTCCTCTTGCCCTCAGTTTCCTAAAATGCAAAATGGAAATAATACCTATTTTTGCTAGGGTTTTGGGAGGATTAGATGTAAATAAAACATCTGGTATGATGGGAAACATTCAACGAAATGTTGCAATACAAGTAATACTATTCAAAGAACGTCAGTATGAGAACTTTAATCTTAACTCATATTGTTGTGGTTGCTGAGTTGTAGTTCCCTTTTATTTAATCAATTCACTTTAACTGTTTAGCACACTTGTGAGTGACAAAAAGTTGTAAGAACTACTATTTTGAAATTCTTAGCGGGGGCCTGCACCTGTAGTCCCAGCTACCCTGGAGGCTGGGGCAAGCGGATCTCTTGAGCCCAAGGGTTCAAGTCCAGCCTGGGCAACATAGCAAGACACTGTCTCTTAAAAAATTTCTTTTGTCATTTTATTACTTTACATATTTTATCACATGCATAATTTCTCACACTATTTCCATCATCGTGTCAAAAATTTTAGAATGAAACTTAGACCAATAAAAACAATCCCTACAAATCCTTGTTCTATAATTATGGATCTAAAGGTAAACACAGAATTAAGATAAATTTATTCTGTCTACTGGCAGCTACCATTGCAGTTATTGGGTTTTATTCAATATTCATTCAAGAACAAGAGGGTCCTAAAAGTTGGAAGCAGAACCAGACAGCTCCCAAAGAACAGCAATATAAAACAAAAATACAGAATTAAGAGAAAAACCAAGCAAAAATGCCATCCAAAGAGATAATATGCAGTAGATTTAAGTAGCTGTGACAGGCTTCCTTGAAAGGAGGAAGAGATGGACAAAGCAGTGGACCTATAGATAAAGATTCATGAACGTGCACATGGCCTTTAACTTCTGGGGTGAATCATTGCTAGTGGCCTTCTCTACAACCAGCATAATGCCAGGTGCCGGAGCATTCCAGAGTTGTATAAAACTTGTTCTAAATCAAGATGCATTTTGTTGGCTTCCCTATAATGTCTGTGCATCATGAATGCTTAGATGTCTGAAACCTTATTCATTTGAGTCTTTTCCAGTGTTTGCTTACCAAAATATTTCTGTTTTCTTCTTATATATCAACATGAAATTTATTCTTTAAAAGTTAATTGGTTTTGCTAAAACCTGCTTTGTCCTTATTTTACATTTTATTAGAATGATCATCTAAAAATAGGAATGCATAGGGAAATTGTGCAGGGAACTGAGACTTGTGAAAAGGTATACACAAAAGTAAGGTGACTTTCTCCTGTCTGCTAGCAACCAGGATGTAGGAACAATATATAAAATGTTGTTTCTTCTGATCCAAAAATGATCGTCATATTTTATAGCAAATGCAGCTAACCAAAACCCAATGTTCACACCTGCCCCTCTACACTTACTGTGAGCCACTTTTCCACTGGAATACCATGTCTTGGAACACTGGCTTCCTTCCCCACACCATGGTGTTCCCTTGTTCCCCTGCCTAGAAAGCTCTTCTTCCAGCTCTTGGCTAGACCATCTTCTCATCCTTCGAGGTTCGGTTCAGATCTCACCTCCTATCGAAAAAGTTTCTGAATGCCCACCCAGTAAGGGCATTACCCTTCCCAAAGGTACATGTACTTTTTGTTCAATTATTTTGTTTTTGTTTTTGTTTTTTTTTGAGTTGGAGTCTCACTCTGTTGCCCGGACTGGAGTACAGTGGCCGCTCCCAGCCACCGCAGCCTCGACCTGCTGGACTCTGGCGATCCTTCCACCTCAGCCTTCTAAGTAGCCGGAATTACAGGCACGCGCTACCACGCCCAGCTGATTTTTGATTTATTGTAGAGATGAGGTCTCGCTACCCAGGCGGGTCTCGAACCCACGGGCTAGGGCAATCCACTCACCTCAGCCTCCCAAAGGCTGAGCCACCTAGCCCGGCTTTTGTTCAATTATTAGAAGCTGGGACCAGCTCCATTGCCAAGGTGGTCATGTTTGGCTTAGGCCAATCAGCATATCCCATTCTCCTGGGCCACAGTCACTGGTTCAGGGATGGGCATGTGACCTGGGCAGTGCAATCGGGGTGACTCTCAGGATATGGTTTAGAACGCAGGGATGTGTGGATAATCTCTCTCCCCAGAACCATTACAGGGACCTCACTACCATCCTGAAAAGGAAACTGACACGCAGAAGTATGTAGACCTAAGAAAATTACAGTTGGTGCCAAGGGCTTAAGATAGTCCTGAGGAGCCGGGCTCGGTGGCTCAGCCTGTAATCCCACGCCTTTGGGAGGCTGAGGTGAGTGAATTGCCTGAGCCCGCGGGTTCGAGACCCACCTGGGCAGGCGAGACCTCATCTCTACAATAAATCAAAAAATTTAGCCGGGCGTGGTAGCGAGTTCCAGCTACTTGAAGGCTGAGGCGGAAGGATCACCGGAGCCCCAGCAGGTCAAGGCTGCAGTGGCCAGGAGCGGCCACTGCACTCCAGTCTGGGCGACAGTGAGACTCCAACTCAAAAACAAAAAAAAAGATAGTCCTGAGGGCCACACTGTCTCTGGATTTGAGTTATATGAACCATACATTTCCTCACTATTTAAGCCAGCTTCAATTGGGATTTCTAAAAGGAAGTAACCTCCTCAGGAAGGCCTTTCTTGACCTATTTTTTTTTAATGCGTGCCTGTAGTTCCAACTACTTGGAAGGCTGAGGGACCATATTATCTAAAGCAGGGGTCCCCAACCCCCAGGCTGCAGATTGGTATGGGTCACACATCAGAAGATGAGCAGTAGGTGAGTGAGCAAAGTGTTGTCTTTATTTACAGCCACTCCCCATTGTTTGCATTACCACTTGAGCTCTGCCTCCTGTCAGATCAGCAGCAGCATTAGATTCTCATAGGAGTGTGAACCCTATTGTGAACTGCACATATGAGGGATCTAGGTTTCGAGCTCCTTATGAGAATCCAATACCTGATGATCTGAGGTGGAGCTCAAGCAGTGATGCTAGCTCTGGGGAACGGCTCCAAATACAGAATAACATGAGCAGTGAGGTTTGACTACACAGAGAACCATAATAAATAAGTTACTTGAAGACTCATATCAAAACTTTATCCGTGAGTGACAAGTGAGTTGATGTACTTCAATTGCACAACTGCTCTAGTGGTAGGCTTTAAGTCAGAATCCAACACTTCGTCTGTGCGTGGTCCACCCATTATTTTATTTACCACTTCCATCCGCACCTCTTTTTTTATGGTGAGTTGAATAATTATTTCATTATATGTTACAATGTAATAAGGAATAAAGTGCACAATAAATGTTATGCGCTTGAATAATCCCAAAAGAATCCCCCACCCCCCTCCAAACTCTGGTCCATGGAAAGGTTGTCTTCCACAAAACCAGTCCCTGATGGCCAAAAGGCTGGGAACTACTGATCTAAAGCATCTCCTGGTTATTTGCTATTGTTACTCAGGTGTATTCCCTTAATGATATAGGCCATGATCTGCAATGATCTTGGGGTGTGTGTGTGTGTGTGTGTGTGTGTGTGTGTGTGTGTGTGTGTACATATATGCGTGTGTTTTACTTCCTTGCTCTGAGCTATATGGCTCAGAGAGCAGTAATTATTTTTCTTCTTTGCAGCGCTCTAGAGATGTTCAATAAATATTTGTGGAATGATTGAAAAACGATTCGACTTGCAGGGAAAAGCTTTCTAGTACAGTTTCTCAACCTTGGTACTGTTGACATTTCAGGCCAGATAATTCTTTATCATGTGGGCTGTCCCATGCCTTGCAGGAGGTTTTACGGCATCCCTAGCCACTCCCTACTGGATGCCAGTGGCAGGGTCGCACCCCATGGCAACAACCAAAAATGTCTCCAGGCATGACCCAATGTCTCTAGCAGACAAAACTGTCTCTGACTGAAAGCTACTGGTTTCATCTATAAGCTTTGATTTCAGCCTGATACAAAAAGGGCATAGTCTCAGGGCAGTGGTTGAGAATCATAGGGCACTGTTTGATTTCTGAACCACCGAGGCTAAGAGACAGAGGATGGAAAACCTAACATTGAATAAGTCAGACAACTCCAGCCTCTGTTCAGTTTCATACAAGAAGAGAGACATATGTCTCTCATCTGGCTACAGAACACGCCCACTACTGTAAAAATGTGCCCAGCAGGTGGATGCTGGGTTGGCCGTGAGTGTGCCACTACACTCCAGCCTGGGCGATGGAGTGAGACTCCGACTCAACAAAAAAAGTTTTTGAACTCATCCATTTGGATGCCTTTTAGTTCTTCTGCCATTTTGTGTTTCACCTCTTCCACATCAGCAAAACATTTCCCTCTGTGGCCTTTTTTTCACCTGGAGAATTTTTAAAAAGAGGCCAGGGGTGAGACTGGGTGAATAGGGAGAGTGGGGCATGGGGTCATGCCATGTTTGGTCAAAAACCGCTAACAGCATGGTAGGGCAGGTGCGTTATCACGGTGGAAGAACCAGTCACCTGTTTGCCACAATTTGGGATGTTTCTTCTGCAAATTGTGATGCAACCTTCTCAAAACATCCAGATGGAAACTTGGGTTGACCCTTTGATCAATTGGAACACATTCTGAGGGTCCTGCAAGGGACCTGCCCTCCAAAAGATAATTCTGGGTTTTCTCAGTATAAGTTCCTTTTTTCTAGAAAAAAACACAGTTATTGTTAGAAAGCTGATACTGCAGACCAACAACCCTGAAACCAGGTATTTAAACTCTGAAATGTAAGTCACAGTTTTGTGTAGTCTGAGGAAGTTTGTAATTTGCTACTTCACATTTTTTTTAAAAATGCGTGCTTCATAAATCTGTCAGTCCACCTTATTTCCTGCTTGCAAAGCCTCTCTTAGCAGTTCACCATTTACCAACCCTTTCTGTATTTTGACAATATATACTTGTCCCCTTTGATTCTGAAGATCAGGGACAGGTTCAGTCCAAGATGAAAAGACAGGAGAGTCTGTCTTACCTTTTTTGTCCCTGCCTTTTTATGTGACTCTAACTTGCCCCATCCCCTCTTTCCCAGGCCCAGGTGGACACCCAGGACCCAGCCCACAAACCCCTTTCTCTGGGCTCCACTGTGCCTTACCTGAGGGCAGAGACTGCATTAATTCATCTGTCTGAGCCCTGTGCCTTACACTGTGCCTGGTGTGCAGTGGGCCCTCACACCACTTGCTGCTGTCAAATGCCACCACTCCAGCCTATCCCACTCTGTCATGCCACCTCCTACAAGTAACACTGTCACCTTAATTCCCAGCCATATGAAGAAACTAAGTTGCATGAGTTTAAGTGTCCATTCCCAGGTTGGAGATATTTTAATTAAATAAATGCCACCTACATACCTCCCTGGTTGCTTAAATTAGAGGTTGCACAGGAAAGATGTCCAAGGGGCATGCACACTTTATAGCACCCCCTTATATTACCAGGGTGAGACTGGCTGGGTACACAGGGAATCTCTGCAGCTCCCTCAGACACTTCCTTCCCCCGTCCTTTTCTCTTCTAGAAGAAGCAGAATACCATCCCACTTTCCCTGCTCTGTTCCACAGCCTTGCAGGGCTTGACTTCCCCAGAGGCTGAAAGCCCCTGAAGTCAGCATTCCTGTTATTTACAGGCATTGGACAAGCCTTTGTTGAATGAATCAAAGAATGTCCCTTCCCTTTTTCCTCCTTCCTCTCCTCCCTTCTTCATCATTTATCAATCATCTACTGTTGGTTGTGTCTCCTGAATGTTCCAGAACACAGGCCTTCGACCCACCTCTGCATGTTCTGTTCTTATCTCATTGCTTTTGGGCCCGCCACAGGCTGAGAGGCCCAACCTGCAAAAAGAGGCTGGTCCTTCCAACACCATCAGCTGCCAGGCAGTGGAAATAGCATCCCTCCCTCTCTGCTAGAACAAATCACACTACACAGGTTTCCCCCTCGGTCCTGCGCTGGCCTTGCTTGGCTTTCCAAGGGAAGGACATTTCTGGAGGAGGAGGATGTACAGTCTAGACTATCACCTTTGATGGCAGAGATGGAAGGAAAGGAGGCTTCTGCTTCTCTGGCGTAATGGAAACCCAGCCCTTACTACTGTGACCTGTGGTTTATCCTTGACGATCACATATGTCCTTGGACAGGCTCAGAACTCTTCTTGCCGAGCTCGGTGGTTCAGCCTGTAATCCCAGCACTTTGGGAGGCCGAGGTGAGTGGATTGCCTGAGCCCGTGGGTT
>NW_007245729.1:81833-111454 GCF_000164805.1 Carlito syrichta
GCCACTGCACTCCAGCCTGGGCAACGGAGTGAGACTCCAACTCAAAAAAAAAAAAAATACTCTTCCCTGGGAACAGAGTAGAGTGTGAGTGTTGTTGTGGGTGAGGGGATGTGAGGGTGCTTGGCAGTGACGGAGGGTGGGGACTATAATATGGGGGTGCCCTGGGCTGTTCCAAGGAGAATTCCAAGGACCTGTTGACTTTTTTCAGTAGCAGCGGGTCTCCATGAAATAGATCACGGCAGAATAAAACCAATAGGGCCCAACCTTCAGGCTTTTAAATTGGTCCTTGCGGATTATGTAATGGAAATCCTTGCCAGCCTTTGGTTTGAAGTGTTTTTTCTCTAGCAAGTCGACTCCACACTGTCCTCATATAGAGTAATCTGGGTGAACTCCTGCAGTGTGGTGGCCTGTCACAAAAGCCCACATCCCTGCCTTCAGGAAATGGAAGGGGACCAGTTCTTAGAACTGCAGCAATGTCAAGGACCTGGCTAGCCAGGGCTGCACATTCTGCATTAACAGTAAAACAACAAAAGAACTAACATAACTAACTCTATTTTCATTTATGAGGCCTTTACCTGTACATGCACTTAAGCGAGAATAATTTTGAAACACTGGAAAGATAGCGTGGGGGCCACAGGTGTGCAGCTGTGTGTATACACACTAACTGTGTTTTGTTAAAGATTTAAAGGAATAGTGTGACTTGACTGAGAACAAAGATGCTTCCCAACCTCCTGGGACCCTTACTTGTACCCAGATGTCTGTGGCCAACAGTCACCTCTTGGTCTGTGGCCAACCCCCTCCTCCTCTCTCTGCCCTTAGTATAAAAAGAGCCTGAAATTTGTACTGACTTGAGATGATCTTGAGACATCAGCCGCCATATCCTCAGGTTGCCAGCTCTTGAATGAACCTGTTTGTCTTTCCCCAACCCTTGTCTGTTGAGTTTGGCTTTCAGGTACGGAACAGCCAAATCTGAGTTCAGTTATATTTCGGTAATAGTTGCAAGATAACACTCTAGACTTATGTATCTGGAGTCAGGCAGAGCTGGTTATGCATTCTGGTCTCTGCAGCCTCTTTGGAGCAAATCACCTAACACCTTTGGAATCTCACCTATAAAATGTGGATGAGTAATTTTAACTTGTTGAGGTGCTATAGGAGCCAATTAATAATACTGCTGGGCGTGGTGACTTGTGGGTGTAGTCCCAGTACTTTGGGAGGCTGCCACATGAGGATTGTTAGAGCCCAGGAGTTCGAGACCAGACTACACAGCATAATGAGATCTTGTCTCTATGAAAAATAGTCGGGCATGGTGGTGCATGCCTGTAGTCGCAGCTACCCAGGAGGCTGAGGTTGAAGGATCTCCTGAGCCCAAGAGGCTGAGGCTGTGGTGAGCCGCGACCGTGCCACTGCACTCCTGCCTGGGTGACAGAGTGAGACCTCGACTCAAAAACATGAAAAACAGAAAATAAAATAATGCAGCATAAGCAAAATGCCCACCACAGAAAGAAGCACGGTAAGTAACAGCTCTGGTAGTCTTTGCTTTGATTACTAATCTCTTGGTCACCTAAGTCACTCCAGTTCGCTCCATTCCTCTCACCATCCTCTCCCAGGGTTATAAGAGACAATAATGAAACTGTTGCTGTATTCTCATCTTTCACAGTGTGCTGCTCATATATAATTGACAGTCCACAAATTTGAAAAAGTTTGATGTAAGTGAATATCTTTGCAGAATATTCTAAATCAGAGAATTCAATTTTCATTGGGTGGTTAAAATGCCTCCTTTCTGTTGCGGAAGATTTATAAGAATATTCTGAACACCACAGATTTGTAATTTGTCACTGTCCTGGAAAGGTTAACCTGCTTCTGTCTGCCTTTATTTCTATTACGCAGTTCCTATGCCCTCCCTCTCCCCATGATATTTTGTTTCTGTAACATATTTTGTTTCTGCCCCGTGGGTTGCTATAGTGATATGGGTGTGTTTTCTAAACGGAAGCTATAGTATCATGCACAGAAACGGACCAGGCACCCCTCTTTGTTTGTTCAGCACTGGACATTTTCCAGGTCTGTTCATTCAACCATTCATGCAACAAATATTTGTGGAATTTGTCCCATGAAAAGCCATTATGTAAAAGTGTTACGGTAGATTTAAACATAATTATCAACAGTGAAAAATGTTGGCCAGCCTCCTGGGGCAAGGGACATGAAGAGGTGTAATGCAGAAGATGACAAGAGGTGTAGGGACCCAAGGGATTAGGGACCACAGAGGGCTGTGTTCAAATCTCAGCGCGCGCGCTCTCTCTCTCTCTCATTTTAACTGTGTGACTCTGGGAAGTAGCCTAAACTCTCGTCATTTTCATCTTCAAAATGTGGATCTTTCATTATTCATTCAACAAACATTGTCTACTTTGTGCTGGGCACATTTCCCCAGCATGTTAAATTCTCACCACGGTGCTTTAAAACATCTAGACAATATCTCCTTAACAGATGGTATGTTATCTCCCCCTGCACTTCTAATTAAACTATTCATTCAACAAACTTTGAGTGTCTGCTGTGGATCGAAGCCTGAGCCAAGAGGTGATTGGCTCAGATACCAAAAAGAAAGACTATGCCTCGAGCGTCTCAGTCTGATTGGGGACACAACACTAAACAGATAATTATGCAGTGGCGTCATTGTAGTGACAAGTCTGTGCATAGAACATTTCTGGAGACAGCAGTGGGACACCCAGTTGATCGAACCAAGGGTATAGGATGGAGGGGGGTATGGTGGGTGACCCCTGAGCTCAGGTGAGCAAGATGGAGGAAGGTTTCTCCATTTCTCTGCCAGAATTTGCAAATATGGAGAAGACGAAGGATACCTGCAAGGAAATGCAGCTTAGTGTTTCTGAAGTGCAAGAGTCGAAATAAGGGACACACGACCATTCGGTGAAAAGGCAGCCGTAACACAGGGTGGCACGTACTAAAGATGTGTTTCTGGATGGTCTCTGTGTATTGAAAGATGGGTGATGGTTCCAAGGACCTGTCAACAGTAGCAATGGGTCCCCAGGAAATTAATCATGACAAAATAAAACCCATAGGGCCACACCTTTGCATTTTTAGGTATGTTCTTATAAATTGCATGACGAAAATGCCTATCAGCTTGTAGGTTTTTTTCCCCTAATTAGCCAATTCTTCCCTGGACAGGGGAGTCTGGGTGAGCTCGGTTCCCGTGGTCAGGACTTTTAAAAGTTTGCTGCAGTCTGGCCTAGTTCCTGGAGCTGGTTGGTGTGACCTTCTAATGATGACAAGATGGTGCTCTGTGTCCCTGACTGCTTCTGGAAGAGGGGGAACCACAGCCCCCCAACTTGGGCCGTGCACTGTACCACTGACCCAAACTCCATGGCCACTCCAAGCAGGACCAGGGATGAGATTTGACCAGCCACAGATCCAGAACCACGACAACTGGAAAAGCAGATTGACCGTGGGAAAGAAATCTATCAAAATGCTTACACCCCAGTAAGATTACACCCCAGTATCAAAATGCTTGAGGGCTAAGATTACACCCCAGATTATTTATGCTGGGAGAGTCGAAGCATAAATAAACTGCCGAAAGGAGCACACTTATGCAGAGAGTGAGGTTCCTAGAAATGTGAATTTATTCTCTTTGCCACCCAGGGGAGCCAGAGACTCATGAAAATCTTATACGAAGCTGTCAAAGTTACAAGCCAGAGCAGGGAAAAGCAATATTTTAGTTTGGACTTTTGCAGTTGCAGGCTATAAAATAAATCAACCAACTGACAAAACAAAACAAAAAAGGGGGGATTTATTGATTCACGTCACTTGGAATCTTTGGGGTATATTTGGTCCAGGCTCAGCCATATCCAGGGGCTCAAGGGCCGCCGTCAGGACTCACTCTGTCTTTGTCTCTCAGCTGAGCTCTGCTCTGTGTCACTTTCCTTCTCAGACGGGCCTTCCTCGCGGGGAGGCAAAGGCAGACCTGCAGCTCCAGGGGGATGTAGTTCTTATGGCTTGGAAGAGAGAAGCCGGTGGGTGTGACCTGGTAACACCACAGAAGTCATTGTGCAGGGTCACCGGCCCACACTAGTGGGAAGGAGGAAGGGGAGAGTCGAACAACCAGGATGCTAAGATGAATGCAGAATGTGCAGGGGTGGTGCCTCCCAGATGTGCTAGACATGCAAAAAAAAAAAAAAACTCATGACAGCTGGAGAGTGGGGGGCTTCCATTGACTGAACCTCCAGCCCAGTGCTGGGTGTCATGTGTGTCTTAGTAGCTTTCCAAGGTCCCTCTGAGATGGTCTTTTGTTTGTCATCTCCAGTTTACAAATGAGAGTAAGGCATGACTGGATTAAGGAATTTCCCTAAGGATAGCCGGTAAGTGGTAGAGTCAGACTTTAAATACCGAAGCCCGTTGCTTGATCAAAACAGGAGGAAAAAGTGAAGAGAAAGGACATGGGGACGTTGGCCTCAGCTGGTTGAGGGCCATAGAAGGGGTGGGTGGGGACCCAGGCATCATGGGAAAACAGGGCAAAGTGCTTCCAAGGAATTCCTTCCCTTGCTTAAGGCAGATCCTGAGCCACAAAATCTCTGACAGGTAAACCCCAGAGAAAGCGACATGATGTTTGTTCCATTACAAGCACAGGTTTGGCTGGGCACAGTGGCTCACGTCTGTCATCCCAGCACTTTGGGAGGCAGAGGCAAGAGGATTATCTGAGCCCAGGGGTTCGAGACCAGCCTGAGCAACTTGGCAAGCCCTTGTCTCTACAATAAATCACAAAAAATTAGCCAGACGTGGTGGCGTGTGCCTGTAGTTCCAGCTACTTGGAAGGTTGAGGTGGAAGGATCACCTGAGTGCAGTAGGTCGAGGCTGCAGTGGCCATGAGTGTGCCACTGCACTCCAGTCTAGGTAACAGAGTGAGATGCCTACAAAAAAAAAAAAAAAAAGAAGCATAGAGTATAGGTTCATATCTGGTGCTGGGAAATTTGTGGAGATGGAATGAGGTGAGGCTTCAGGAGTATGGGCAGGACTGTCCTCAAGTCTGGTCTCACACAGAGCAGGTCACTATCCTGCCCCTGAGGAAGAGGCCAGGGATGGTGGGTTGGAGGTTGCTGTTAGGAGTCTGAATCCCAAGAGATGCCCCTATCCTCTGAGGCCTTTGGCCTTCAACTGGTCAATCTTCTGGGGGTGGTGACTCACACCTGTAATCCCAGCACGTTGGGAGGCCGAAGAGGGAGGATTGCTTGAGGCCAAGTTTAAGACCAGCTTGGACAAGATAGTGAGGCTTCGTCTCTACCAAAAAAAAAAAAGCTGGGTATGATGGTGCACACCAGCTGTAATCCCAGCCACTCAGGAGGCTGAATCAGGAGGATTACTTGAGCCCAGGAGTTAGAGGCTACAGTGAGCCATGATTGTGCCACTGCACTCCAGACTGGGCGAAAGGATAAGACAACGACTCAACAACAACAACAACAAAACGAGTGAAATTGCTCAATCTCCCTGGTAATTGAGACCAAGCAGTTAAATATTGTCAGAGGGGTTACACAGAGTCTGTAACCGAGCTCAGGCTTGGCTGCTAGCTGCTTGAAAAGCAAATCTCAAGAGACAAGTGTTGGTGGAAAGAAAACAGGTTCATTCAAGAGCCAGCAACCTGAGGAGACAGCAGACTAATGTGTCAAAGACCATCTCCAGTCAGTCCAAACTTTACATCTGTTAAGAGCAAGAGGAGGGGTTGGTATTAAGAGGTGACCGTTGGCCAGATATCTGGGCACCAGCGAGGGTCCCAGGAGGCTGGGAAGTGTCTTTGGCCTTGGTCAGGTCACAGTGTTCCTTCAAACCTTTAATAAAACGTAGTTAGCACATCTCCCCTTTTCCCAGAGTGAGTCCTGATGGCTGCACACTTGTTGTTCCTGCGTTATCTTTCCAGCAATTTCTTTTCTTTTTTTTTTTTTTTTTGAGTTGGAGTCTCACTCTGTCGCCCAGACTGGAGTGCAGTGGCCACTCCCGGTCACCGCAGTCTCGACCTGTTGGGCTCCGGCGATCCTTCCGCCTCAGCCTTTCCAGTAGCTGGAATTACAGGCGCACGCTACCACTCCCAGCTAATTTTTTTATTTATTGTAGAGATGAGGTCTCGCCTGCCCAGGCGGGTCTCGAACCCACGGGCTCAGGCAATCCACTCACCTCAGCCTCCCAAAGGCGCGGGATTACAGGCTGAGCCACCGAGCCCAGCTTTTCCAGCATTTCATAATTATTCTAGCTTACAGGCAAGCCTGGGTAAAGGTCCCTTAAACAAAAATGGAGTTAGTATGCCAGTTCTTCTGCTGTTTCACTGTTGCAAGTCCAGTAGGGGTGGGGCAGCTCACAGCAATGGCTCTCGAGGCCAGTAGAGGCAGAAAGGAGACTGGATGAAATGAGTAGTAACTACAGTCAGGGTTGGACTGTAAACCATGCACGAGGGGTCTCTGGCAAGGGTCTTTAATAAGAAATGTTGGCGGGCAACCCCTTTGGGTCCCCTCCCATTGTGGGAGTTTTTCTGTCCTCTCAATAAATCTTGCTTTAAAAAAAAAATAAAGAAATGTTGGCATCTCAGTTTCTGCTTGAATCGAGGGCCACGTTCGGGAGTCCTCCAGGCAACAAGAAATGAGATAATGTCCTCAGCCTATGTGACCTGGAGACAGATGAAAGCTGAAGCCGGAGGAGTCCAGGCCACACTCTTTAAAATTTAATCCAGCTGTGACTGGACCGCTTACTGCTGGAGCATGGCTCAAGCTGACAGTAATTGGTTTCACTCTATTTGCATCTCCTAGCTTTCTTTTCATTTTACCTGAGAATTGTTAAATATTATATTCTGTTTTAGTTGTGCTAAAAAGAGAAAAAGGATTTTTAAAAAAAGGGGGATTTTTCTGAGTTGCCTTGAGCCTGTCCTGCCATAGCCACCTCCTTGAATTTCTATAGAGAACAGTTTTGTGCATGCCTGTGTTTTTGTGTTTGTTTGTTCGTAGAGACGAGATCTCACTATGTTGCCCAGGCTAGTCTTGAATTCCTGGGCTTGGAGATTCTCTCGCCTCAGCCTCCCTAAGTTCTGGGATTATAGGCGTGAGCCACCGCACCCACTCTGTAAAGAACCAAGTTAGGCAAAGAAATCCCATTTCCATGAGACTTTTGCTTGAATGCCAGTGTAGAAACCTGCTGTGACAGTGAAGAGAATCCTTTAGCTTAGGCTAGCGGCAGACCTGAGGGGCTTCCTGGGCTTTCTCCCCCACTGGATCCACACACATGTATTGCTCTGAGATTGCATTCCACAAACCTTCGTTGAGTGCTCATCAAGTGTCTACTAAGTGCCAGGAACTGTTCTAGGCACTGGGTATTCAGCAGTAAATAACAGACACAGTCCTTGCCCCCATGAAGCTTATGTTCTCATAGAGGGATATGGACAAAAACAAAAAATAACTGCTTATGGTAAGCACTTTGAAGAAAACTAAAACAGTGTGAGGAGGGACAGGTGGCACTGGGAATGGGGTATGTGTGTGCCTTTAAATAGTGTGTTAACAAATGAACAGAAAACTGGAGGAAGTGATGGAGTGGCATACAGATATCTAGGGGAAGAGATTTTGAGCAGAGGAGAAAGCACATGCAAAAGCCCTGGGGTAGAAACCTGGCTGGCATGTTCCCAAGTAACAAGCAGGCAGGTGTGCCCTGAGTGGAAAAGCAAAGGCAAGAGTGAAGGAGAGTGTGTCAGAGAGGTCGTTGAGGTCACATTAGGCCACCTAGAGCCTTACAAGACACAGGAAGATCCTTTATTCGTTACTGAGTGAAATGCAAAGCCATTGGGTAGTTCTGAGCAGAGAAACCACACAACAATCATGATGCTTCTAGATTCACTCTGGGTGCTGCACAAAGCTCAGAGCAGTGCTACCCGAGCTACAGTGTAGCTCAGAGATGTGAGTTGTATATGTCATTAAAAAACATTTTCTGGCCAGGCACAATGGCTCATCCTGTCATGCTAGCACTTTGGGAGGCCAAGGCGAGAGGATTGCCTGAACCCAGAGTCTCGAGACCAGCCTGGGCAACTTGGCGAGACCTCATCTCTACAATAAATCACAAAAACTAGCTGGGCGCGGTGGCGTACATCTGTAGTTCCAGCTACTTGGAAGGTTGAGTTGGAAGGATCGCTGGAGCCCAGCAGGTCAGGGCTGCGGTGGCCATGAGCGTACCACTGCACTCCAATCTGGGTGACGAGAGTGAGACTCCAACTCAAAAAAACCCCAAACCAAAACAAACACAAATGTTTTCTTCTTTGGCTGGATATGATGGCTCATGCCTGTAATCCTAACACTTTGAGAGGCTGTGGCAGGAGGATCACTTGAGGCCAGGAGTTCGAGATCAGCCTGGGTAATATAGTGAGAACCTATCTCTACAAAAAATAAAAATGAAAAATTAAAAAAAAAGTTTTCTTGTAGTCATATACAAAGGTAAAAGAGGTAATTATAACTTTTTTTTTGAGTTGGAGTCTTACTCTGTTGCCCAGGCTGGAGTGCAGTGGCACACTCACAGCCACCCCAGTGTTGACTTGCTGGGCTCAGGAGATCCTTTTGCCTCAGCCTTTCTAATAGCTGGAACTACAGGCACATGCTATCACGACTGGCTAATTTTTGATTTATTGTAGAGACGAGGTCTCGCCAAGTTGCCCAGGCTGGTCTCGAACCTGCAGGCTCAGGAAATCCACTAGTTTCAGCCTGCCAAAGTGCTGGGATTATAGGCTGAGCCACCGAGGTCAGCCATTTTTTTTTTTTTTTTTTTTTTGAGTTGGTGTCTCATTCTGTCACCCAGGCTGGAATGCAATGGTATGATGACGGTTACCACAGTCTCAACCTGCTGGGCTCAGATGATCCTTCCACCTCAGCCTCTCAAGCAACTGGGACTACAGCCGTGTGCCACCATACCCGGCTAATTTTTTGATTTACTGTAGAGACGAGGTCTCGCCATGTTGCTCAGGCTGGCCTCAAACTCCAGGACTCAGATAATCCTCTTGCCTCAGCCTATATATCTTTTAAAAATATACAGACTCTGAATCTGGTGCACGCGTTACTCTCACAGCACATGTTATTCTGAAATAGTCACATTTCAAGTGCTTAATGGACCCACGTGGCTTGTTAGCTTACGGTATAGCACACGTCCACACTAAACGGGCAAGGGGAACACAGGGCCGCCAGGAAGGATGTTCTTGCAGTGGTCCAGGAAAAAGATGATGGCAAGCTCAGGGCAAAAGCACTCCAAGGACAGGCAACCTGGAGGAAGAATAGCTTTCCCTAAAGCCTAGGGTCAAACTTTCTGAGTCTCACCCTTACTCCCTGGAGAGAGATGGAAGAACTCACTGGAAACCAGTCTGGACCCCACCTGTGACAGCCATATTGGAAGAAAATCATCTGAAGACTTCCCGCTGGCTTAGTGAGCTGTAACCGTTTCCCTATCACCCTCCACCACTCAGAGGCAACAGCACCTCTTCATCGTGGGATACTATGGAGAACTTGACCTTCCTTATCTGCACTCTTCCACACTCTGTACCCTGGGGTGGGGCGGCAGGGAAGCCCCGTCTTCCCTTGGAGGCCACAGTTTCCTCATTCTCTCTACTTGGCTTTGTTCAACAGAACTAAATTTGGCCGGAGAATGCCTTACGTAACAAACTGCAACCTCGTTTGGTGCATAATATAACTGAAAGCCTAATTTAGGAGTACACGCTTGTAACACGGCTGAGTCTCAGCCAGTCACAGAGACTGAACTTGGGCCAATTGTGGGTGGCCAACTGACTCAAGTATGGCAAAAGGCCGAGCTGGAACCAATTAAGCTGTCTCTTTACCTCACTTCCGCTTTCTGCCCCTAAATGCAGCCCGACCACGTTGCAGGACAGAGTTCTTAGTACCCGAGGGATTGTGAGGACTGCCTGATTCGTGAATCGTTCTTTGCTCAGTTAAGCTCTGTGAGATTTAACTTGCCTAAGATTTTTCCTTTTAAAAACTTGTTAACCCAATGCTAGGGTCAAGTTACAATTTTTATGAACCCCATTCTCCATTTATACACACACACAGACACACAGAGACACATACACACACACACACACACACACACACACACACACACACCACACACACACACACACACACACACACAGGCTGGGCATGGTGACTCACACCTATAATCCCAGCACTTTGGGAGGCTGAGGCAGGAGTTCAAGGCCACCCTGAGTAACATAGTCAGACCTCATCTCTACAAAAAAGCAAAACAAAGCAAAGCAAAACTAATCAGACGTGGTGGTTCATGTCTGTAGTCCCAGCTACATGGGATACTGAGGTGGAAGGTTTGCTTAATTCCAGAAGGTAGAGGCTGTGGTGAGCCGTGATCACACCACTGCACTCCAGCCTGGGCAACAGAATTAAGACTCCAACTAAAAAAATAAAATAAATAAAATAAAAGTAAACATATATACATAAATATATATGTATGTTTACTAGTGGGTTGCTAAATAGATGAATACGTTAATATTCAATATTTAAAATTTTTATTCAACCTGAAAGTTCTTTTTCTTCTGATTTTTTTTTTTTGAGTTGAAATCTCACTCTGTCACCCAGGCTGGAATGCAGTGGCACGCTCACGGCCACTACAGCCTCAACCTGCTGAGCTCCGGCAATCCTTCCACCTCAGCCTTCCAAGTAAGTTGGAACCACAGGTGTACACTACCACACCTTGATAATTTCTTTGATTTATTGTAGAGATGAGGTCTCAACAAGTTGCCCAGGCTGGTCTTGAACCTATGAGCTCAGGCAATCCTCTCTCCTCCGCCTCCCAAAGTACTGGGATCACAGGAGTGAACCACTACACCCAGCTTTCTTCTGATTTTAAAAGCACATAAAATATTGTCAGGGGCCCTGATAAAAATATTGTGAGCCCTAGCTGCTGTGCCTGGCATACTTCATAGAGAAGCTGCCCTACACTCCCAAATCAGTAAGACATTTCGGTCCCTCAAGGCTTTTATGAATGTCTCTTAGATCTGGTTCCAGAGGCCTCCAAGGTAGATCAATGCAAGGCATCAATTGTTATACTCAGGGTTACAGTCTCCAACAGGCCAAGAGGTTATCATTAAACTATTTCAATGTCCAACTGAGTTTGCCTGACAGGTTTATGTAGAGAGCATCAAGTATGAATTTAGCCCAAGTAATGCGATGCTGGTATATAAAATAACCCAAATTTTGCATCAACATATATATATATATATATATATATATATATATATATATATATATTTTTTTTTTTTTTTGAGTTGGAGTCTCATTCTGTCACTCAGACTAGAGTGCAGTGGCATGCTCACGGTCACCCCAGTGTCAACCTGCTGGCCTCTGGCGATCCTTCCGCCTCAGTCTTCCAAGTAGCCAGAACTACAGGCACGTGCTATCACGCCCGGCTAATTTTTTTTTGTACAGACAAGGTCTCATCAAGTTGCCCAGGCTGGTCTTGCAACCAGGCAATCCACTCGCCTTGGCCTCCCAAAGTGTTGGGATTACAGGCTGAGCTACCGAGTCCAGCCAACATATATAATTTTAACTAGAGACCATTTCATTATTTCCCCCACAGAAATGTCAATGCTAAATGCATTTTTCTCACTTATGATATGCAGTCTGGCCAGAGGGGCTTAGTGCTAGGTGGAGTCCGGATTCTTTGTTCAGTTGCCTGGTCTGAGCTACCTGCCACTTCAATTGATATAATCCCGTCAATATCTTCTGTGTGGTTGGTCGTTGGGTCACTTGTAATTTGATTCACTTCCTTCCAAGTTTGGTGTGAGTTAGTGCTTTCACTTTACATTTTTTCATAGTCATGGGACATACTTTGGTCAATAGAATATGAGTAGAAGTGTCTTGTGTTACCTCCTGGTAAAAGTCTTTAAAACAGTGCAGTTTACCATGTTCTCTTTCCCTGCCGTGGGTCTGCCATGTTGCAGGCCTGTGTCTTTAAGAAGCCCAGCCTTCTGCTGGTCAGAGATGAACATGTATTGTGAGCAAAAGAAAAAAATTCCTTTTTTTTAAGGGTTATTTGACAATGACTTAGCCCGAAACACTTACATTGTTACATGTTTAGGTCTCTTTTGTCTCGTTTTTCCTTTCTTTTCTTTTCTTTTTTTTTTTTTTGAGTTGCCATCTCATTCTGTCGCCCTGGGTGGAGTGCAGTGGCACACTCATGACCACCGCAGCCTCAACCTGCTGGGCTCAGGTGATCCTCCTGGCTGAGCCTTCCAAGTAGCTGGAACTACAAGCATATGCCACCATATCCAGCTAATTTTTAAATTATTATTATTTATTGTAGGGACGAGGTCTTGCCATGTTGCCCAGGCTGGTCTCAAACCCATGGACTCTTGCCTCTACTTCCCAAAGTGCTGGGAACACAGGCATGAGCCACTGTGCCCAGCCTGTCTCACTTTTCTAAAGTTCTTGGGGGCCAACATGAAAGATAAGAATGTAACAGCATGCGTTAGATTGTAATACTGTTTTTCCATATTCAGTGCCCTGCTTGTGGTGACTGTTTCTATGAAAGGACGTAGTACCTCCTACCTGTTGAACTCACATGTGTCCAAGCAACTCACTCTGGCCGCTGAAATGTGAGCAAAAATAATGTGCAGTTTGCCATATTTTTCTCCCTCTGCCATTGCAACTGCTAATGTCCCAGGAAGAGGCTGCTCTGTTGTCCTGGGTCCTAGAGTCAAGATGACATGAATAGAGTTAAACGTGACCCTTGATAGTCACAAAGTGTAAGAGAGAAACAAATCCCTATTATGTAAGCTTCTGAGAGCACTGGGGCTGTTTGTCACTGCAGCATAGCTTAGCCTAACCTGACAGATACATAACACTAACTTCAAAACCACCCAATTTCGAAAACCCCATTAATCACAGAACCAAATATTACCACTACTGGTGAACGGGACTCTTCAGACCGTCTCCTCATTTTAGGCCTCCCTCCCCATAGTGGATAGAATACTCTAACCTGTATTTATTCTGTACATTTCATTTTATTAGTGCTTTCACAGAAGGAGAGCCTGCTGTTTTTATTGGTTGGGTTCAAGACCTTCCCTGACCTGTGCTTTGCTGTTCATCCTAAGGGTTGGGACCGAAAGGAGACATGACCAGTCAGGAGACTTCCTGCCACCACTAGAGTGCCCTGGGGGAGTATGTCATTCCTGTCTACTTGCTTGTCTGGGCAGGCGGACTTGCTCTGCTTGGTCAGACCCAGCCATGTTGAATGTGGAATAAGACAGCAAGAGACTTCCCTCGAGTCTTGGGGCCTCAGCTACATTCAGCCACGTTGATTCAGTTTAGCTAGAGTCTGGCAGCAGGACTTTGACTACTGTTCCTTGGGTGCATGTTTGCCATATTTCCCCAGAGGGAAGGACAGATTAGTGGTCTGATGACTCCAAGCCCCAGCACAACCTGAACTCCTTAAACAGTACACAGTCTGCATATCAATTTCCTTATCAGTAGGTTTCCCAAACAAAAGCAGCATTCCAAACAGTGTGTGTGTCCATCCCTGTTATTGACATCCAGTCGCCCTTCGCAGAAATTTCATGTTGTCTCTAGGGAAAAGTACACAGAGACCAAAGTCAGAAATAAATGCTGAGTCAATGACTCCCTTTTTTTAGAATTAAAAAAAGGCCACGCTTTGGGGATGAATCAGAATGATGTTGGGAAATGAAGCTGGAGAGCACACAGACTCAACACACGGGCACCCCATTTCCTGTCCAGCAAATGCAAGGTCAGAAACAGGATATGAGCTGAGCATGGTGGCTCACGCCTGTAATCCTAGAATTTTGGGATGCCAAGGTGGGAGGATTGCTTGAGCCCAGTAGTTCAAGACCAGCCTGGATAGCATAGTGAAAACTCGTTTCTAAAAAAAAAAAGAGAGAGCGAGAGAGAGAATGAGAGAGAGGGAAAGGGACAGGGGACAGGGCCAGCCCCACAAAATTCACATGCCTCATTATTAGCACATCAATACCTCCTTGCCTTCTAGCTCTGCCATCAGCAGTATAATTTATTTTTATTTTTTATTTTTTGAGTAGGAGTCTCACTCTATCGCCCAGACTGCAGTGCAGTGGCACGCTCATGGCCACTGCAGCCTCTGCCTGCTGGGCTCAGGTGATCCTTCTGCCTCAGCCTCCCAAGTAGCTGGGACTACAAGCATGTGCCACCACGCAAAGCTATTTTTTTGATTTATTGTAGAAACGAAGTCTCGCCATGTTCCCCAGGCTGGTCTCGAACCCCTGGGCTCAAGCAATCTTTTGGCCTCTGCCTCCCAAGGTGCTCGGATGACAGGCATGAGCCACCGTGCCTGGCCTATAATTTAAATAACCAGAGAGAATGCTGTGGAGGACCACAAAACAGTATTTTTAAAAGATTCTATTTTCTATGAGTATTTCACAGTCAGATAATTCTCATAAGAAAAAGCACTGAGCCTTGAATGCCCAAACTGAACACAATCTTCAGAAATGGGAATTGTGACTGTTTAAAGTATATTCCTATTGTTTTTATTTTTTATTTTTCTCTCTCGCGTTCTGATTCAAGACTTGCATAAATAACTTTTGTCTTGTTTGGGGAAAGATTCTCACATTTGCAAATTAATGACCCAGTCCTAGCTGAGATGGCAACATTCAAATGCTTCCTTTAATAAACAAACCCAGATCTGAAGTTTTTTAATAGCCCTAGACTGTGAGTTAGATCGTTATTCCTTTGTGCTCTAAGGCATCAATCTATGACTGACAAAAGAAAAACCTAGCAGAACCCAAATGTCAGGACTGCTTCAATGAAGGAAGCTAATTCACTTGACTTTTAAGCTGCAGTTACTCAGATAAGCCAGTCAAAACACCAACTTCTGCAATCTGTCATTACCGAGAAAATTATGGAAACTTGAAACTACTTATCAAAAAAAATATATTTCTAATGTCATATAATCCAACAAGTATGCATAAGCACCTGCTTTGTGTCAGGCACTCTGTAGCTGCAATGGCAAATTAGAAAGTGTGTTGAAATAGAATTATAATAGAATGTGATAGATGCTATGAATGTGACAGAAACACGTCCAAAGTGTGTGCACCCGGGACTGGGGACAAGACAGTCTACTGATATAAGAGGAATAAACAAATTAGAACTTGTTTTTATATTCAGTTTTTTAATAATTTATTTTATCTTTGTGTGTATTTTTTTATTTATCATTTTAAATTTTAGAGGCAAGGTCTTGCTATGTTGGTGAGGCTGATTTTGAACTCCTGGCCTCAAGCAGTCCTCCCACCTCAGCCTCCTAAAGTGCTGGGATTACCGCCATGGGTCACCGCACCTGGCCCTTTGTGTGTTTTTAGACATACATAATTGATCTTATGGGTGGTAGCAGCACATGTGATTTATAAGTAGATGCAGGCAGGTATGGTACATAACAACCTGTTTAGGGGCACTGATAAAGGAGAACAGAAGTAGGTGTGGGGGACTCGGGATGACTTCCCTGAACCAGCAATACGAGGGGTACCACCAAAAAAAAACAAAATTATTTTTTGGAGGGTGGGTCCCTTGTAGTACAAGCTTCCCCCGCTAGGTAATTGTTCTAGGAACCCATCACCATCAGTGTACCAGCTAGTGCTGTTGTGAGATGCTGAGTTCAGCTTCAGAGAATTCTTTTTTGGAAGAGTCTGTCAAACGCGTTTGTCCATTTCATGGTGGGTAGTTTACATGAACAACCTGCCCACACTATGCTGAGTGTTCGGTTGTTTTTGACCAAAACTGACATGACCCCGGTGCCCCACCCTCCCTATTCACCTGATCTCGCCCCGAGCACATTTTTTTTGTTTGCTTTAGAGGATGAAAAAGTCCTCAAAGGAAAACATTTTGGCAGTGTAGAAGAGGTGAAACAAAAAACAGCAGAAGCACCAAAAGGCATCAGAATTGATGAGTTCAAAAACTGTTTTGAGCTGTGGAAAAAGCAGCTTGATAGGTGTATTACATCGAATGGAGAGTACATTGAAGGTGATTGAAGTTTACACATGTAAGAATAAATACACAATTTTTAATCAATAAATTCCAGGCTTTTTAGATCCCCCCCCCCTTGTATGGTCAGATGAGTTATCTTTGGACTCACTTTCTTTTCTACCTCATATTTTATTCTCATTGCTAGACCCTTCTAAAGTCATAAATAAGCAAATCATGAAATCAAATGCCTTCTCGGGCAATCTGCAGTACTTGATATTGTTGGCAATATTTTTGTACTACTCACAGGCCTTGGTTGCAAGCAACAGAAATAGCTGTGGCTGATTGAAGGAGAGGAAGAGAAGGATATTAGGTGACTCAAATAATATGTGTGTGTGTGTGTGTGTTGTGTGTGTGTGTGTGAACATAGTGCATGGGCAGGGAACCAGGATTGGCACAAACCAATCAAGAACAAGGCCCCAAACCATATTGAAGATGGATCCAGGGAATCTGCAGCCAGCCCTGGATAATGCTGCTTATACCATGGGTGGCACTGACACTGGGTGCACCTGTTACTGCTGTCACCGTGCACTTACAGAGTGTACCCTGCAGCACCCCTGGTTTCTATTCAAAGCCTGGGGCACGAGTGCTGATGGGCAGAGTGTAGGTTGTGCCCCTGCTTCTTAGCCGCAAGGGAAGCTAGGAAGATAGTCAGGCTTTGCCTGGTAAGATAAGAAACTTCCCAAACATAGTAGAGGGGCTCAGATACTGGAGAGCCCATTAAAAGTCATCCCTGTCTCTTTCTGAAACCCTCCTTTACTGTTTCCATGACTCTGCCTGGTCTGGACCCCTTCCACCTCTCTGATTGCTTTGTCCTTGTGATATCATAGAAAGATGTTTGATGTTTGTCCCTGGTTCCTAGTCCAGAGCTCCTAAAACCCTTGAGATTTCCTGAGTGACAGAGGTGAGAAAAGCTTCTTTTGTTCTAAGGGTGCCACTCATGGTGGACTCCTAGATAGCTTCAGGATGGGGGCTGATTGTCAGAAAGACCAAACCTTGACTAGACACATCGAATTTTCAGCCCACACCCACAACTAATTTTTTTATTTATTGTAGAGACAGGGTCTCGCCAAGTTGCCTGGGCTGGTCTCAAACCCTCGGGCTCAGGCAATCCACCCACCTCGGCCTCCCAAAGTACTGGGATTACAGGCTGAGCCACCGAACCTAGCCCCAAATCTTTTAAATCAACAAGTTCTTCTCCCTAACTTCTCTAACTATGGTACTTATCCATTCAGATTCCAACCTTCAGAACCACTTTTTGTTCCTTTTGGTGAATCCTAATTTTTTTAATGTATCCTTTATGATAACTCTTGACTCCACCTTGTTTTTCTAATTCTGTAGCTACCAGTCTAGTTCAGTTCCTTGTCTGGACTGTTGCAACAGTCTTCAAATAAGTCTCACTATCATCTGTCTAGACTTTCCCTGGTGTATCCTGGCCTCTGCCTCCAGAATCATCTTCTTCCTTCCTTCCTTCCTTCCTTCCTTCCTTCCTTCTTTCCTTCTTTCCTTCCTTCCTTCTTTCCTTCCTTCTTTCCTTCTCTTTCAAGTTGGGGTCTCACTCCATTGCCCAGGCTGGAGTCCAGTGGCACAATCACAGCTCACTGCAACCTCGATTTCCTATGCTCAGGCAATCCCTCTGCCTCAGCCTCCTGAATAGCTGAGACTACAGGCGCACACCTCCACACTCGGCTAATCTTTGGATTTTTTTTAGCGACAAGGTTTCGCTGTGCTGCCCAGGCTTGTCTCAAACTCCTGGGCTGAAGCAATCCTCCTGCCTCAGCCTCCCAAAGTGCTGGGATTACAGACATGAGCCACCATGCCCAGCTCAGCGTCTTCTTCATGGGCTACTTTGATAAGTATCAATAGCTCAACACACAATTGTTCCCTACTGTCTGTAGACAAAAGTACAGCTTTGCAAGCTTCAAAGGCCTCTACAGTCTTAACTTCCTTACTTGTTCTAGTATCACACAGTCTAAGATTTACTTCAAAAATTTAAATAAACTAATGGTTGCTATCTTGTAAGGATAATAGAAAGCATATGCCGAGTCCAGTCATTCAAAAGTTCTTTAAATTTGACATCTGTAACGTCTTCTCTGTGACTACTGCTCTATTCTCCATTGGCCCCCAAGGTCCTTTCAGAGAATCATGGTGGCTTCTCTGAGCAGACATACAACAAGCATCTCTGGACCTGGGGTTTCCTTCTTCTTCTATGTTATGTCCCTCCCAAAGTAGATGACAAAGTGCAAAGTAGGGAGACACAAACAGGTCCTGCCCGTTCTGGAGAGCCAAAGAACATGCCCATTTAATTTAAACAAGATAATTCCAACATCCTCTTGACTTCATGCTAGTAGAAGGCTATTTCTGAAAAGTATATTTCATTCGTGTAAGACAATTATGCCACTGCTATTTTATTGTTATTGTGGTTGGGAAATTATGAAGAAAATATATTTTTAGAGGAAAAAAAAGACATAAAGCATGTTCTGGTTCTAGCTTCTTCAATAAAAATAAACGATGGCTACATCCCTAAGCCTAACATTCCTCTTGTCGATGAACAAGAGGCCCTCAGGCCCTGTGGTCTCCCTTCCTATGGACCGGGCCGGCTGTAGGCTTGCCTCCCTGGTCCTCCCCAGGGCTGGTGCCCCAGTTTTGGGCTTGCTACTGTATCCTGCAGACAGCTCTCCTGTCTTCTCACCCCATCTCTGTGTGCTAGCAATATGTTTCTTGACATGATTAACCGTTGCCACACTGGTTTATTTGCCATCCTGAAAATATCTCTTGCTTTACTGACTTTGCATCTTTATTTTCCCCCCTTTTCCACTTCTACCAATTTGGGTTTTTCCCCTCATTTCATGACCCTCATTCAAATCTCACCATCTCCCCGAAAGCATCTTTGATCACCCAAGCCACAGTTTTCTTTCCCCCAGGAACACTCAAAATGGTCCAATCCGACTGGGAGTGGTGGCTCATGCCTGTCATCTCAGCACTTTGGGAGGCCAAGGCGGGAGGATCGCTTGAGCCCAAGAGTTCGAGACCAACCTAGGCAACACAGCGGGACCTCATCTCTACAAAAAAATCAAAATATTAGCTGAGTGTGGGGGCACACGCCTATAGTCCCAATTACTCAGGAGGCTGAGGTGGAAGGTTCATCTGATCCCTGGAGATCGAGGCTATGGTGAGCCGTGATTGTGCCACTGTATTCTGGCCTGGGTGACAGAGTGAGATACCTCAACTTAAAAAAACGAAAAAATGAAAAAATGAAAAACCCAATTCATCTGGATCTCGCCTCTAATCGTCGCATTCAGTAATTATCTGTGTGGTTACTTGATAAATAGGAAAGGGCTGTACAAATAAGAGGACATTATTTGTAGCTGTATTTTTCAGACATCTTGTGAGTCCCTGAAGGGCAGGGGCTGAATTTTCAGCCCTTTCTCACGCCCTAGCCTGTACCACAGAGTTTCAGAGCAGGCAGATGAGATGTCTTCAGTTGGAAGCTCAGAGGAAGGGTGCTTGTCAGTGCAGTGTCTATCAATACCCAGCACTCCTCTCTTCAGGGACGGCACCTTCTCACCCTTCAATGAAACGTGAGCAGCAGTGACTTGTGACACTTTCACTGGAAGCACTTGATGACTGGTGCTGGGCCCTCCAGCACGCACCACCCTGCCGCAATGACTGGGAATGTCTGCGCCAGGGCCAGTCAGGTCATTAACAATGGGGAACACTGGCCTGGAGGATGGCCTGGGCTGCAGCGGACTTGGCATGACTAAGAAAGCTTTTGCTATGTTTAGCCATGGAAAATTTGGGGTTGTTGGTTATCGAGACATAACTTCACCCATCTGGTACTTGTTATTTTAAATCTCTAGTGATTGGGGGTTTAATTAGGCGACTTGGAGGCAAAGTGGGCTTTTGAGAAATCTGACATCTCGCATACAGCAGATGTGAAATTAAACAGGGAATCAGCCATTTCAGTGCGTTTTGGAATCAGATCGATCAGGGTTTTGGTACTTACTGGCTTCTGTAACTTACAAGGTATGTGCCTGAGCTGGCAGTTTTCAAACTTCATGGACTCGGGACCCCTTGACATTCTGAAAAATGGTTGAGGGCTCCAGAAAGCATTTGTTCATGTGGGTTATGGCTATGAATATTTACTATACTGGAAGCAAAGCTGATAAATTTAAACATATTCATTAATTCATTTTCAATGGCAATAATAAGCCCATCACATGTTAATACGTTCTATTTTAATAAAAAATATATTTTCTGAGCCAAAATAAATTAGTGAAAAGAGTATGATTGTTTTACATTTTTGTAAATCCCTCTGGTTTAATAGAAGACAGGTGGATTCTCATATCTGTTTCATTTGCTCTGTTGGGATATGTTGTTTTGGATGAAGTAAATTAAGAAAATCTAGCCTCACACAGATATGTAGTTGAAAAAGGGAGTCAAAGGCTGGGCACGGTGGCTCATGCCTGTAATCCCAGCACTTTGAGAGCCCGAGACTGGGGGATTGCTTGAGCCCAGGAGTTCAAGGCCAGCCTGGGAAACATAGCTAGATCTAGCCTCTGTAAAAAATAAAAAACATTAGCTGGGTGGTGGCATATGTCTGTAGTCCCAACTACTTGGGAGGCTGAGGCTGGAGGATTGCTTGAGTCCAGGAGTTTGAGGTTGGGGTGAGCTATGATTGAGGCCAGGAGTTTAAGACCAGCCTGGGCAACATAGTGAGATCCTGTCTCTACAAAAAATTATCCGGGCATGGTAGTGCACACCTGTAGTTCCAGCTACTCGAGAGACGAAGGCAAGAGGATTGCCTGGGACCAGAAGGTCAAGGCTGCGGTGAGCCATGATCATGCCACTGCACTCCAGTCTGGGTGACAGAGTGAGATCCTGTCTCTAACATCCCCCCTCCAAAAGAAGAAGAAAGCAAAAACAAAAGGGAAAAAAAAGAAAAGGGGACAGGAAAACGACAGGTACTAAACACATGTTACAGCTCGGCACTCTGCCAGTTACTTTCAAATATATTATTTCAGTTAACTCACACCAAGAAAAAAAAAAGAAAGAAAGGACAATTCTTATTCCCACTTACAGATTAATAAACTGAGTCTCAGGCAGGGCAAATGTCAGCAGCCAGAATTGCCTTTAATGGAATCATGTTCTTTACCGGGGTAGTAGCAGAAATGGGGACTGAGTGAGACCCCCAAAAAAACAAAAACAAAAAAAAAAACAAAAAACTCCAAAAACCAGGGGAGGGTATTAAGAATATGTTAACAACTTTTTTTATATAATTGTGAATGTTCTTTGATACTACAGCAAAACTTGAAACAGTTGGGAGTTTCTCTTGAGTCAGAGTCTCACTCTGTCACTCAGGCTAGAGTGCAAGTGGCACTATCACGGCCAGCGCAGTCTTGACCTGCTGGGCTCAGGCAATCCTTCCGTCTCAGCCTTCCAAGTAGCTGGAACCACAGACATGCACCATTACGCCCAGCTAATTTTTTTAATTTATTATAGAGTCGAGGTCTTGCCAAGTTGTCCAGGCAGGTCTCAAATCCATGGACTCAGGCAATCCTCACCTCGGCCTCCCAAAGTGCTGGAATTACAGACGTGAGCCAATACGCCTGGCTAGTTGGGAGTTTCTTAAAGGCTAGTTGCAACTGGAATCTGAAAACACACCAGATTTTGTACCATTACATTAAAACCCATTGGTCTATCTTGTACTCTTAATGGAATTTTTACCTCTACACGATTTTGTGTCATCATACCTAAATTATTAGGAAGATACCATAACATCAAAGTATGCAGATCTTCCAAATGTTGATGCATTTCATTATACGTTATTTTAAAAATCATCTGTTAACACCATCAGTGATCTCATTGAAAAGTCTCTAAGAATTGGGGCTATCTTAAGATCACAGCAGCAGACACATGTTTTCCCTGAAGAACTCAGCTAATTCCGTTTATGATTCAAGCAATCTCACAAGTGCCTTTTCTTGCAACAAACATCATATCTTGATGTGCAGAAGTACTTTCTTGCCACACGTCAATTGGTCACACATAACAATGTGTACTCAAGGGTGTCATTTAATAAACTTCGTCATTCTTACTGCTTCATCAAGGACTGCATAAGTAAACTTGGCTTCTGTTGTTTGTTTATTTTCCCTCCACAAATAGTCTGGCACTGCTACCTTGATTAGTCCTGCAGCACTTTTACCCACGATGGCTTTTGTGTGGCCGGTGAGAATTCCACACACAGAAAAAAAGCCAGTCGTGTTGTAGTATTGCTATAAAAATAGTTTTGACTTTGCAAACCCGGATCCTCTAGAAGCGTCTCAGGGGCCCCTAAGAGAAAGCACTATCCTTAGGCAAACTGCTTGACCTTCCTGAAATAGAAATGAGAGTGATAAAGCTGTTTGGAGAATTAAATGAACTATTATTCAACATGAAACAAGGCATGTAAAGCACTTAATATAGTGCCTTGGATATAATAAGTGTTCAGTAAATGTTAGCTATCGCTATTATTAATCTATTCATATTGGGCGGGCATCGCTATCATTTATACTAGCAGTCATGATAATCATCTTTCATTTTTCTCCACAAACTCATTCCTCTGGCAGATTCCATTTGAGTTAATTGCCTCGTTTGTCCCCTCTGAGGCCTCCTTCTTTGCTCCAGCCAGTAATCGATTCACTTGCAAGGACAATTGATCTGGCCTCTGTCATGCCATCACAGTGACGTCCTCTCCCATTTCTGCTACTACCTCTGGCAAAGAACATGATTCCATTAAAGACAGTTCTAGCTGCTGGCATTTGACCTGCCTATCCTCAGTTTATTCATCTGTAAGTGGGAATAATAATAGTCCTTTCATTTGATTTCTATTTTTTTTGGTATGAGTTAACTGAAATACTATATTCAAAAGTAACTGGCAGAGTGCTTAGCTATAACACGTGTTTAGTACCTGTCGGTTTTCTGTCCCCTTTTCTTTTTTCTTTCTTTGGTTTTTGCTTTCTTTTTTTTTTTTTGGAGGGGGTGGGGGGGTGTTAGAGACAGTGTCTCACACTGTCACCCAGGCTGGAGTGCAGTGGCATGATCACGACTCACCACAGCCTTGACCTTCTGGGCTCAGGCAATCCTCCTTCCTTAGTCTTCTGAGTAGCTGGGACTACAGGTATGCAATAATTTTTAAATTTTTTTGTAGAGACAGGGTCTCACTATGTTGCCCAGGCTGGTTTTGAACTCCTGGCCTCAAGTGACCCTCCCACTGAGATACCAGTCTTTTTTATTTTCCTTCCCCTCACAGATCCATCCAGAACATTACCATTGAATTAACCTTCTCAGGGCATCGCTCGCTCATTCAGTTGGTGCCCAACACACATGAACTGGGTGTTCACCAGGTATCTCCATCACACACTGGAATGTTCTTCATTTCTCTGACAGGGGTTGCCGAGTCAGGACACGAGGTACGGTCTCGTACTTAAGAGCTACAGTCTTGGATGAATGTTCCAGTCATCACCTGCCGAAATTCCCATTACTCTCTCCCCTCCCCTCTCGACTCCCCTCAATGGAAAGCCATTCTCTTGAGCATGGCGCCCAGGTCCCTCCTCAATGCTGTATTCCCACTGTACCAGCCAAAGAGAGTCCCTCCTCAGTCTCAAAAATCACACAGCCCCCAGTGTCCACAGCACTGCTTCCCTGTCCCCTCTGCTTGAAATGCCTTGTCCGCCTCTCACTCTGGAAATGCTCCATTTCTATAATGCCTTCTGCAGTCCCACTAACGCATCTGCCTTCCTTCTCCCTGCCCTCGTAGCTGCTCCCATACGCTTCTCAGGGATGTTTGTGTTCTAGGCAGGCTCATGGCTACTTCTGAATGTCTTGGTCCTCCTAATTAGATGGTGACTTCCCCCAGGAGAACACACAGTCCTCCAACCTCAGCAGGTCACATGAGGGCCTCACACATGGAGTTGTTCCATGTTTGTCCATGGATGCGCGGGAAAAGTTTTTACTCGTTTTGTTGCGCTTATCCACCAGGATCCTACATCTGAAAGCAGCTGTTGTAAAAAGAACAACTACTAGCCAGGCTCGGTGGCTCAGCCTGTAATCCCGCGCCTTTGGGAGGCTGAGGTGAGTGGATTGCCTGAGCCTGCGGGTTCAAGATCCACCTGGGCAGCGAGACCTCATCTCTACAATAAAATAAAAAAATCAGCTGGGTGTGGTAGCGCATGCCTGTAATTCCGGCTACTCGGAAGGCTGAGGCGGAAGGATCGCCGGAGCCAGCAGGTCGAGGCCACCGCACTCCAGTCTGGGCGACAGAGTGAGACTCCAACTCAAAAAAAAAAAAAGAACAACTATTTATTAGCGACGGCACCAAAAACACCAACACCCTTCACGTAGGCTGCTGAAGAGTCATGCCCACGCCCTCTGTTCTTAGTAAAAGTCACTCGAGGCACTTCTTGTCTCTCCCGTTGATATGCTTGTTATGAGCGATGCCTAATCTTTTCTGAGAACAGGAGGATATGTGATCTTAGAAAGGAGAACACAACAGCCAAGTAGATCATCTATTTCTGATTAGAAGTTTCTAGGAGATAGCTCATTCTTGTAGAGAGGCCTTTATACCACTCAACGTCTTCAAAAAAGAACAGAAAATCGTGTCAATGGCTTCGTATTTCTGGGTCTGTCCTGGGAGGCCTGCCAAGATGGTGAGCGGCTGCATTTCCTAAAGCTTGGTTAGGTTGTCAGGCTGTGCGAATCCCTTGGTGAAGCCTCTTTGGGAAAAAAATCTCGGTTGAAAGTCTGGTTTGACAGAATGGGTTTTGCCTATAATTTCTGAACAGCTTTGGAAGGAAAAGCAGATAGGCGCACTCTTTGAGGACATAGAAGATGCCACTTTATGTCATCAAAGTATTCTTTCTAAGCACCTGTAGGGAGCAACTGTGGCACCTGGATCTACTCGGAGTGATGGTTTTTGCTGAGTCTCTTTTCCCCCCGTCCCACTGTTCTTCCCTGGGAGATAAAAATTCTCTTGCTTACCTAAAGCTTAAACCATCAGGAGAAGTGATGAGGCGCTCTCCTATTACCCCCCAGCCCCACCCCCTTCCCCTGTGCACTAATTCTGGGGGTGTGGGGATGATTGGCAAACGGTTAAAATACTGTAGATCTGATCTCATAATGACCTTAAGTCCTGGAGACCCAGTTTTAGACATTCTTTGTATTCTTCAGTCAGACCCTAGTCCTGATTTCAAGTTTGGAAAATAATCCGTAAGTCCACTCCTAATTCATAAAGCTGCTTCTCTGTGTGGGGAGAGAATGGTTCTCTGGACACTGCTAATCTGCTGTAGGCCTGAAACAGAGTGAGAGCGCCCAGAGTAGGTGGGAAGAGTTGGAATCTGTCCCTTGATCTTTGCTGGTACGGAAACAGGGTGCCCAGGGGCTCTTCCAAGTTACAGGAGAGAAGGGGCAGGCTGGAAGGAACGAAATCAGAAGCCTGGGCCTCCTCCATTCCTCCCCCAACCCACCACACTGCTGCCTGGGCATCTTTTATCTCAGCCCAGGAACCACTAAAGTCAC
The DNA here is from genome assembly GCF_000164805.1 of Carlito syrichta. Classification (NCBI taxonomy): domain Eukaryota; kingdom Metazoa; phylum Chordata; class Mammalia; order Primates; family Tarsiidae; genus Carlito; species Carlito syrichta. The sequence continues at coordinate 107,420 of NW_007245729.1, forward strand.
TTGCGACTTTACTGACTCCTAAGGCCTTGACAGATTTTGTTTTTCCCTGTGTGTTTCAAAGAGTTTCCATCTTTTTCTTTTTTTTTTTTTTTTGAGTTGGAGTCTCACTCTGTGCCCAGACTGGAGTGCAGTGGCTGCTCCCGGCCACCACAGCCTCGACCTGCTGGGCTCTGGTGATCCTTCCGCCTCAGCTTTCCGAGTAGCGGGAACTACAGGAGCGCGCTAACACGCCCGGCTCATTTTTTGATTTATTGTAGAGATGAGGTCTCGCCAAGTTGCCCAGGCGGGTCTCAAACCCGCAGGCTCAGGCAATCCACTCACCTCAGCCTCTCAAAGGTGCGGGATTACAGGCTGAGCCACCAAGCCCAGCTCAAAGTGTTCCCATCTATCTGTGCTGTAGCTCTTGTCACATGGGAGTAAAATTAGCTGTGAACATTTTTGTCTCCCTAACTGGACTGGGAATTCTTTTTTTTTTTTTTTTTTTTTTGAGTTAGAGTGTCACTCTGTCGCCCAGGCTGGAGTGCAGTGGAACACTCACAGACACCCCAGCTGCAACTCGCAACTCGCTGGGCTCAGGCAGTCCTTCCGCCTCAGTCTTCCAAGTAGCCGGAACTATAGATGCATGCTACCACACCCAGCTAATCTTTTGATATATTGTAGAGACAAGGTCTCACCAAGTTGTCCAGGCTGGTCTTGAATCCCTGGGCACAGGCAATCCTCGACCTCCCAAAGTGTGGGATTATAGGCTTGAGCCACTGTGTCCAGCCTAGACTGGGAATTCGTGGCCCAGGGTCGTGCTTTACGCTTTTTAAATTCCTATCCCAAAGCCTAGCAAAGGGCTTATCAGCTAGAATGTGCTCCTTATCAGTTAAATGAATGAATGGAGTTCAGCTTTTGGGGCCTAAAGTATGGTTGTTATAAGATCAGAAACTGTTTGGAAGTTGTTTGTTGGATTATTTGGCTCTCTACGGTGTTATAAATATGTCTCTTGTTCACTTGTATACCTAATCCTGAACTGTACTCCACATCTTTAAAATAAAATATTTAAAAAGTCTCTATGCTCTCCTTTTGTATTTAGAAAATTATTTTATTTTATTGTTTTTTATTTTTAAAAATTTTATTGTACTTTTTTTTTTTTTAATAAGAGATGAGTTCTCACTATGTTGCCCAGGCTGGTCTCAAACTACCGAACTCAAACAATCCTCTTGCCTCAGCCTCTCAAAATGCTGGGATTACAGATGTTAGCCACCGCAACCAGCCTAGAAAATTATTTTTAAAATTACCAGGCTGTTTTAATCAGGTTGTAACAAGGCTCCTTAAAAACAGGTGGTTTCTTGCTTTTCCCTCTGGTCCTCAACAAGGAAAGTTCCAGGGGCAAACGGGGGTGACAGCTAGGATTAAGGCGAGCAAACCTCAAGAAGATAGAGCTCCGGCCTGCTCTTTTTCACATCGTGATTTTAGAGTTGATGAGGTTAATTTTTTTCTGTTGGTGTCACAGGCAAGCAGCGCCTTTCTATACGTGTGTCAGCATCCTCACAAGCGTGTTGGCTCCAGGAAACTCTCCCAACTTGTGACTGGAAAAGCGAACTCCCAGCAAGTCCATTGATCATATGACTGAAGTAAGCGAAAGGCAATCCTTTTTGAAATGTGAGTTACGGAACTTGTAATGTGCCATTTTTCTAAGTCTAATGTGAGAGGGGAGGACACTGGGACAAGTTTGTCACTTAAACGGGGCACATGGAGTTAGTTGTCTTTAGGGCTTAATTTCCCCCACGCCTTGTCCTGGAACATAGTCATACTCTAACATGATAAATTTGGATGAAACCATTGATTAAGTACCAAGAGTTGCTTACAAATATGGAGGAGGCATTTGAGTTTGATAAATTATTGTCTTCTAGGTCTATTTAAACACACCATTGAGGGTTTGTCTTTTGAATTGGAGTCTCATTCTGTCACCCAGGCTGGAGTGCTGTGGCACGCTCATGGCCACCACAGCCTCGACTTGGTGGACTCAGGTGATCCTTTTGCCTCAGCCTTCCTAGTAGCTAGAACTACAGGTACGCACTACCATACCTGCCTAATTTTTTGATTTATTGTAGAAACGAGGTTTCACCTAGTTGCCGAAGCTGGTCTCGAACCACTAGACTCAGGCAATCCTCTTTCCTCCGCCTCCCGAAGTGCTGGGATTACAGGCGTGAGCCCGCGCCCGGCTTTGGGTGAAGGTCTAACATCTAATCTATGCAAGGAATATTTTATTGGAAGAAAGCTAAGAAGCTTTGGAAACGAGAAACAATGTAGATCTCTCAACTAGGCAGATATGGTTTAGAATTTTCCCAAGAAGGATAAAAGTGAGCGATACAGTCAACCATAAATTTGAAAAGCTTCACTAAAAAATGAAAGGAGGCCGGGCTCGGTGGCTCAGCCTGTAATCCCGCGCTTAGGGAGGCCGAGGTGAGTGAATTGCCTGACCCCACGGGTTCGAGACCCGCCTGTTCAACTTGGCGAGACCTCATCTCTACAATAAATAAAAAAAATTAGCCGGGTGTGGTAGCACGCGCCTGTAGTCCCAGCTGCTTGGAAGGCTGAGACAGAAGGATTGCTGGAGCCCAGCAGGTCAAGGCTGCGGTGGCCGGGAGTGGCCACTGCACTCCAGTCTGGGTGACAGAGTGAGACTCCAACTCAAAAAATAAAAATAAAAAAAGAAACGATTCCTACATTTCTTTTCCCTTCCATCAAAATGGTATTGCCATGAGACCACATACCTTGAGCGAATGGAACAAAATGGTACTATTTGCATTCACACTAAAAGTATAACATATGAAATATTTACTTCCCGGTTTCAAGAAGTGAATATAAACCACAGAGAGGGAAAATCCATGGTCTCTAGACTTTGTTTTTTTTTAAAAAAAAAAAAAATCGTGGCAGTGGTTGTATGGACAAGTAACACTGTTCTAAAGGCGGTCAAGTTCAGAGGGATCAAGCCAATGAACATTTTTTAGTTCTTGGTTCTCTATCTCTTCCATAACTCACTTGTGTGGTACTGGTCCTCATTAAATGTTTAGCAAGTTGGCTGCGATGGCTCATGCCTGTAATCCCAGCACTTTGGGAGGCAAAGGTGAGAGGACTGCCTGAGTCCAGGGGCTCGAGACCAGCCTGGGAAAATTGGTGAGACCTCGTCTCAACAATAAATAAAAAAATTAGCCAGGCATGGAGGCACACACCTGTATTTCCAGCTACTTGGAAGGCTGGGGCAGAAGGATCACCTGAGCCCAGCAAGTCGAGGCTGCGGTGGTCTTGAGTATGCCACTGCACTCCAGCTTGGGCGACAGAATGAGACTCTGTGTCAATAAATAGGTAAATAGACAAACAAAAGAGGGCCAATCCCCCACCAGGGCCACCGCTCTGCCTGACTGAGGACTCAGCCCCTTGATAGTCCTGGGGACAGAAGTGTCTCTCTTGACAAAACGCCCCCACGTCACTCTGCTTCTCTGCATTCCAGTGCAATTAATTTTATCAGATGTTTGGAATAAAATTACAACCTTCCTCTCCCATTAGGGTGAACATTTAAAATTACATTTATGGAAAATTACACTGACACACACTTCTATTACAAGCCAAACTCCAGGCTATTAGACTATTGGCCAAATTCCACTGAAAGGGGATATTAAGTAAATTAGTCGAGCTGATTAAAAACACCTTCATCAAAGTAGAACATTGGTACCAACAGTATTAAGCGCCGAACTACGGATTTTTTAAGTTTTATTTATTTTTTTAAATATGTGGGGCACAATTCAGGGTTAGGGACACAAATGTCCATTACGCAGGTGCGTTTGTTGATGAGGCGTGCCCCCTCGCAGTTTCCCACTACTTCCGATCTACTGCTTTTTGAATTCTCTTTTCTTTCCTTTTTATTTGCTCACAGCCGGTGGCACGTCGGCAGGGAGGAAGCGTGATCGCCCCCTCCCCTTCGCGCTCGCGGGGGCGGAGGGGCACTGACCCGCCGCTGGGGTCCGGCGAGGGGGCGGCGGGCGGAGG
>NW_007245729.1:112405-130035 GCF_000164805.1 Carlito syrichta
CCTGGGCTCCGGGCCCCTCCCGGGCTCCGACTCGGGGGAGCGCCGGGTGTCCGCGGGGCCCCCGCGGGAGCGGGCGTGGCGCGGGGACGCGGAGGGGTCCCCACCGGGAAACGGCGGGACACGTCCGGGAGCCGCGCTCGCGGGGTCTCCCGCTGCCGTCACGCCCGTGGTTTCTTTCCCTCCCGTGCTCCTCGCCCAGGCATTCCCCTCCTTGATCCTAAACGAAGCGCTGAAAGTTTGTATTTTCCGAATCCTTGGCATTGACTTTCCCCATGAGCTCGGTTCAAGTTTGAAAGCTCGGGCGAAGAATTCTCTCCTTTTCCGACTGTTACCGAGTTGCTCGTCCTCTAACCCAGGCCGACCTGTGTTTCCAGCCTGGGAAAAGGCAGTGGTTTCCGATTTTTAGAGGTGGCAGAAGGATGCAGTTTAGGAAAAGACGCAGCGTTCTTGCGCACTGCTTGTTAGCCCCCGGCGCCCCGCAGCCCGGTTTTTCCTTTGGATTTAAGCCCTCCCCGATGAGGACCGTATTTGCGGCTTCTGCGTCCTCCCGGCGTTTCTATACAGGCGCTCAGTAAGTGTGGGGAAATTGAATGAGCTAGTTGGTGATTAATTGTCCCCATGCATGATTCGTTAGACAACAATGTAATTAGAAATATTAGGGCACCTTGGGCAGAGAAGGCTATAATGGCTCGTGGGGAGCAACCGAGTTTGGCTGGAGATGTGCTTTGGTGGAGGAAAGAGGCATTGCTGGGTGGCAGCTTCAGGAGACTGGGAGGCTGGAGGTCTGGGAAATTGACTGGGTGAGTCCTGGCTGAATCCTTGGCTTGTTGCCTGGAAGTTTTGCCACTAACCAAATGGGTTGGTTGAGCTGAAGTTCGCATTCTATTTATAGCATTGCACTTGATAATGCAGTACTGGGGTATACGACTTGTATATGATATGTACAGCGTGTGGGCTGAAATGCACATTCGTATCTGTTTCTTAAGGTCCTGAAGGGAATATTTGCTCTGTCTAAACTTGATAATACACTGAAGGACGTTCTGAATGAACTAAAATGTCAACACATTTTTAGAGACGTCTGTTCGCCTTGTGAAGTTGTCAGATAAGCACAATAAATAAGACATAAAAGCACATTAAAAGATCCCTGTGAGACTTTTGGGCTTTGTACACTGGTTTGCATGGGCAGGTACGGAACAGGAGACTGCCTTTTTGCCATCCGAAATAAATCACGAGTACCTTTTATTGAGCTTTATTGATACAAGGGAGGGGCATTGTCATGGATAAAGATGTCCCTCGTGCTCATGATGTTTTTGGAATCCTGCTGAAATAGAGAAAACAACAGGAGTTCTGAGGCATGTGAATAATCCTGATCGTTTATAAATGCCTTAAACATTCCCGTGTAAGATCGGCCTAACTGTGTAATGTTTAGTTTCCCCACAGACTGGCGCATATTTATTTGCATTTCTAGAGAAAGGTCAGCATAGAAAATGTATTGTCAACCCATAGGCATATACAGGCAAAATTCTCTGCAACGTCAGTTCTTGGGTCTGGCACTGGTTTCAGAATGAGTAGATTTACTTAAGTCTTTAGTCACCACTTATTAGCTGTGTGGCTTTGGGGGCTCTGAGCTTTAGTTTTTCTCACATGAACAAGACACAAGGACTAGATAGAATACCAACACTTGGCCATCTCTTACAGCTGTAACATACAATTCCATTGTAGCAGAGACTGCTACCACCTACCTACCCCCTAGCTTTTTGTCCCTTCTTTGACGGTCTTAACGAAACTCTTAGAATCAAGGTGGAGGGGAATGGTGGAGGAGTGAGACATTTCTCAGTGGCCCCCACAAATACAGAGGCAGCCGGTGAGATATCTGTAGAGAATGTTGGGTGGGCTTCTGGTAAAGCTCTCTTTAAACGTGGCTGGTCCAACGGGGATGCAGGCCTGTTTGTGCTGTTTCATTCTCCTTCCCGTGACCTCTTATGTGGGTCTGATGGCTGGCGCCATGGTGGCCATCTTGTGACCATGAGGTGACCTTGAAGATGGAAGGCAGCAGTAAGGATGGTGGATGAGAAAGACAGAAGAAACTTGGACGCCAGATAGATAGGGAGTGGCTGTCAGCCCTGGTCACCTGTTCCAGACTTGAATTGGGTGAGATTAGATGCCATCCCAAATGGCAGAAGAAGCTTATTGGAGCCAGTGGTACTGGTACAATAATAGGCTTTAGCTTTCATTTTCACATCCTTATCTCCCCTCTGTATGAGCCAAGGTTGTGTCTCTAAGCGTCTGCCAAAATTAGGGATGGCTTTTCATTCTGAGCCAGGTCTTGCTCAGATTCCTTTCATTGTAGCAAGTCAAAGTTTTAGGACATCAAGAGTCAAACTTAATTCCAGGTTGTTTTGAATTTTGATTTTTATAACCTTCTCTTTACTTCTCAAGCAGTAGGCAGATATCACTGGCACAGATTTGAATCTTCTGGATGGATTCTTTGTCATCCAGGTAGTCCAAAACACCCAAATTGGCATCCCCCCCACCCTTGGGCATGGACTTGACCTAAGGGAATTTGCCTGTAACTGAGGGGGAGGGAGCTTCTGTTTTAAATGGGGTGTGATTGAGGTGTTCTGACCCTTTGATTCACTTCTAGGAGGCAAACACTGTGGGCTCAGTACTTGAGAAGGTCCTAATAATAGGCCTGTTTGGAGCCAGATATTTTTGCTTTTTATTAGACACATTATAGAGTGAGCAAGCATAGTTTCTAGGCATAAAGTGCTACTTATGGGGGATTTGCAAATGTTCCGTGTTTTAGCACTCTTTGTAGACTGTCCCTGGCATTGTTCAGATTCTTGCTTAAGCGTGATATACATGAGTGCCCGTAATTTTTTTTTTTGAGTTGGAGTCTCACTCTGTTGCCCAGGCGGAGTGCAGTGGCATGCTCCCAGCCACCGCAGCCTTGACCTGCTGGGCTGCGGTGATCCTTCTGCCTCAGCCTTCCAAGTAGCTGGAACTTTAGGCACGCACTACCTCACCCAGGTAATTTTTGATTTATTGTAGAGACAAGGTCTTGCCAAGTTGCCCGGGTGGGTCTCGAACCCGTAGGCTCAGGCAATCCACTCACCTCGGCCTTCCAAAGTGCTGGGATTACAGGCTGAGCCACCGAGCCTGGCCGAGTGCCCGTAGTTAATCCCATCTTTCCCATGCTCAAGGACAGGTTGTGTTTTGAATTTTGATTTTCGATCAGACCTGTTCTTGATCCAGGGCTCCCTTACTGCCATCGTTTCAAAGCCCTCGCCATTAAGCAGTTCCCGAAGAAACCCAGTTCAGTGTCGGGGCTGATTTCAACTACTAGATGATGTTAATTTTAGAATAGCATTACAAGGAAAAGTGACCCAAAGTTTCTTTCATCGAAAAAGTAACGTTGGGTACCTGCTGTGTGTCGAGCATCGGGATATGGGAGGAACAAGACAGAGCCAGTCTGTTCTTTCCTTGTGGGGCTTGCAGTCTGGAAGGGAAGATGGCAAACACTAATGACTCCAGAACTAGCGGAAGATATGCCCAGGAAAAGCTTCAAGAGCCTGTCGCAGAGGGAGAATGACTGTTGCCTGGTCTGGGGCAGTGGCTCTCAGCAGGGAGCAGTCATGCACTCTGGGAACATCTGTGCTGACTGGACCGTTCGGTTGCCCCAGGGCTGGTTTGGCCAGGGATGCTGCTGAGCATTCTACAACGCACAGAGCAGCTCTTCCCCCACCATCAGACCACCAGTTGTCTTCTTGTTGTTTTTGAGTTGGAGTCTCACTCCGTCGCCCAGGCTGGAGTGCAGTGGCACGCTCACAGCCACCCCAGCGTCGACCTGCTGGGCTCCGGTGATCCTTCCAACTCAGCCTTCCAAGTAGCGGAACTGTAGGTATTTGCTACCAAGCCTGGCTAAATTTTGATTTATTGTAGAGATGAGGTCTTACCATGTTGCCCAGGCTGGTCTCGAACCTGCGGGCTCAGGCAATCCTCTCACCTTGGCCTCCCAAAGGGCTGGGATTACAGGCTTGAGCCACCACACCCAGCCAAACCATCAGTTGTCAAGTCCAAAAATGTTAATTGTGCCAGAGGTGAGGCACAGCGGAGTGAGGGCTTAAGGAAGGCTTCCTGGAGGAGGTGACATCAGAGTTCAGACCTGAATGGGAGGCAGAAATCAGTTGAGTGGAGTGAGGTAGTCAGCGTGCCTGCGAGGGAGGGAGCTTGGTGGTGAAGGGGTCAAGCAGAGAAAGGACAGAGGGACGGGGACTTTGAGGAGGGTGAGTAATGCAGCATCAATAGAGGCCAGCTTCGACCGGACCTCGCGGACCAGGTGATGGATTTTGGGCTTTGTCCTTAGGGCAAAGGGAAGCATCTGAAAGGCTGTGATGGGGCAGTACCTGGTTTGATTTCCGTTTCCGAAGCTCACTTGGGTTGTCCTGTGGAGCAGGGATGGGAGGGAACTAGTGTCCAAGAGGGACTGTGAGGACGCCTTTAGAAGCAGAGGTGAGAGGTGATTAAGAGTCTCCCAGATGGAGGGATTGATTGGTCCACACCAAGAGGAAGGGTGGGGGCAAGGATGAGCGAGTCATCCATTTCTGTCACCAGCCCCAGGTGGACAGTGGGCTAGACATCATCTCTACAAAAATCCGTGTAAAGCATGGGTCTAGACAAAAAAACAAAATACAAAATGAATATAAATATCAAATAATATCTAAATGTATCTCAAGTACAGCAATGCCATTTTATCCAAGAGATATGACTTATTTGTTACTGACTTAGGCACTCGATGGAAGAGGATCAGATTTAAAAACAATTGTGTGGCACGGTATACACAACAAAGTGTCATCTGTGTAATACATAAGTGTACAGTTCTGTGGCATTTCAAACAATTGTCTTAAGTTGCACTTTGACTTAATTTTAGGAAGAGGTGAGGATGATAAGTTCAGTTTTCAACAAGTAAAGTTTGGGGTGCATGTGAAACGTTTAGCCTCCATGTCAGAACAAGTAGATATTTGGGTCAGGAGCTCGGAGGAGGGGTCTGGCCAGTCATTACAGTAGCTGGCAACTTAAGTCTTTTTTGTTTGTTTGTTCGTTTGTTTTAAGAAAGAGAGCCTTGGTTGAAATAATACATTTTTAAAAAGAGAAAAATACACATACATTGAAATTAAAAGAAGAGGAAATTCATTTAAGCTTTTACCTAAAATGTACGTGTATTATAGATTTGGTAGAAATTGGGGAAGAAAGCAATCTTTATCTCCATGATGTAAAGCCTGGGTCTAGACAAAAAACAAAACAAAATAAAAAATGAATATAAGTATCATCAAATAATATCTAAATGTAGCTCAAGTATAGCAATGCCATTTTCTCCAAGAGATATGACTTATTTTTACTCCTAAAGGGATATTTTATGAAACCGGGAAGGGATGTATTTTAGTTGACATCATTGCTTCCCGTAAGAAGGCTCTTTATGTATCACGTTGAATTTATCCTCTCCCGATTCTTAAGGCAGGACCTGCAAGAGACTGGTTTTCGTTTACGAGATGCATGAAATAGAGGAAGTTAAATGGCCCCGGCCTGTTTTCAAAATAGCCCTGTTCATTTCCCCTGAGTTTCTTTCCAGCTGTCCACCCGGATGCGTGTCAAGCGTTAGCACACATGAGAAGCATCTCCGTGTCTTTTTTTTTTTTTTTTGAGTAGGAATCTCACTCTGTCGCCCAGGTTGGAGTGCAGTGGCACGCTCACGACCATCATAGCCTTGACCTGTGGGGCTCAGACGATCTTTCTGCCTCAGCCTTCCAAGCAGCTGGAACCACCGGCCTGTGCCACAATGCCAAGCTGATTTTTCGGATTTATTATAGAGACGAGGTCTGGCCAAGTTGTTCAAGCTGGTCTTGTACCACTGGGCTCAGATAATCCTCTCGCTTCTGCCTCCCAAAGTACTGGGATGACAGGTGTGAGCCGCCGGGCCTGGCCCTCTCAGTGTCTTAAAGAAGCCTCTGTTTTGTTAAAATGTGAACTCCTGGATTCCAGCTCCAGATTTCCTGATTCAGAAGATCTGAGATGAAGCCTGTGGATTTGTAATTTTTGTCTTTTTTTTTTTGAGTTGAAGTCTCACTCCATCACCCAGACTGGAGTGCAGTGGCCACTGCAGCCTCGACCTGCTGGGCTCCGGTGATCCTTCTGCCCCAGCCTTCCAAGTAGCCGGAACTACTGGCGAGCGCTACCACGCCCAGCTAATTTTTTGATTTATTATAGAGACTAGGTCTCGCCAAGTTGCCCAGGCGGGTCTTGAACCCGCAGGCTCAGGCAGTCCACTCGCCTCGGCCTCCCAAAGTGCTGGGATTACAGGCTGAACCACCGAGCCCAGCCTTGTATTTTTAACAAGGTCCCCAGGTGAGCTGTCTGTGTAGCCAGGTGTGGGAACCCCACCTGGGCCACCCTAGGCCCGGCTGTAAACTGGAACCATTATTGGGTGATTTTTGTGAACATCTGTAGAATGTAAAGATGGTTAATGGTTGCTTTACCTTTAAAATGAAATAAGGAATTGTTCTAGAGAGAGCAGAGTGTGGCACTGAGGCCTGTACTTACCAGTAAGGTGTTTTGTGTACTTGGGAAAGGCACTGGAAGCCCCAGAACTCAAACTAAGAAGTACTTATCTGGTTCCGGCACCATTTGCAGACTTTCAAATGCTACCGGAGGGACGACAGTCTGTGGAGTGTGAGTTTCAAAAATTAGAGCTATGAGTTGTTAGTGCAACATACACAATAATGTACATGTAGGTTCCTGAAGCCTTAGAGCATCTTAGATCGTGAATACTGTGGCTTGAGTGGTACTGACATTTACCGTGGATTGTGGGTACTTTTTAAAATCCACTTGTTTTTAGAGTTTGGGGGTCTCAATGTGTCGCCCAGGATGTAGTACAGTGGTACAATCATGGCTCTGCAATCTCAGACTCCTGGGCTCAAGCAGTCCTCCCACCTCAGCCTTCTGAGAAGCTGGGACTACCAGTGCGTGTCACCACACCTGTCTAATTTTGATTTTTGTGGAGATGATATCTTGCTATGTTATCTAGGCTTGTCTCAAGCTTCTGGGCTCAAGCACTCCTCCTACCTCGGCCTCCCAAATTGCTGGGATTATAGGTGTGAACCACCGCACCTGGCCCCACTTTTTGTAATAGACAAGATGCCAGAAAGTGAATCATGATTCATATACTTATTTATTTATTTCTGAGTTGGAGTCTCATTCTGTTGCCCAGGCTTGAGTGTAGTGGCACGCTCCCGGCCACCACAGCCTCGACCTGCTGAGCTCCGGCGATCCTTCCGCCTCAGCCTTCCAAGCAGCTGGAACTACAGGCAGTGCCACCATGCCAGGCTAATTTTTGGATTTATTGTAGAGACGAGGACTCGCCAAGTGGCCCAGGCTGCTGTCGAATCCCTGGGCTCAAGCAGTCCTCTCACCTCGGCCTCCCCAAGTGCAGGGATGACAGGCTTGAGCCACCGCACCTGGCCAAATTATATTTTTTTAATCAATGAAGTCAGACAGTTAACTGTTCAGTCGTGCCCTTGCAGTTTGAAGGAACTGTACCCAGGGCTTATTTTTGTGTGTGTTCGAGTGTTTGCTGTGTGTGTGTTCCTCTTCAGTGTGCTCTGGAGTGGGCTGTGTGACCAAAGGGGGTTCTGACCTTCCTGTGACTCAGGCTGTGGAATCTGCTTGTGAGGTTGGATTTTGAATCTCACCCCCAAAACTCTAGTTTTCGTATCCTGAGTGATTGTTTAAATGAAGTATGGCTCAAAGGGTTATTTCCTGGTTTTTTTTTTGTTTTTTTTCCCCCTTTACCATCCTTCCTACAAATATATTTACCCTCTGGTCCATAGAATATATTGTTCCATCAAACTTGACTGTCAAGCGAAGAAAAACCTGTATCCCAAACTTCACTTCCCCGTGACTTCTGTATACAACAGGAGATGAGTTTCAGATGGAGCAAGATCAAGTTTGCATGGGTAGAGGGCTCAGAGGAGGAGGATCGCGTGATTTGCTCACAGCTACTCTGTGGTGGGAGGCCAGCCTCTCCCTCGTGTCTTGTCTCAACTGTCTGAACTGTTCCAGCACCTTCCTCAGAATAGCCGGTCTCTTTCTAAGAGTTTACTGTTGGGCGTATGAGCAAAAGGCTCTACAGCCTTTTATTTATTTATTTTTCGAGTTGGGGGTCTCACTCTGTTGCCCAGACACAACCACCTCTCACCCCAGCCTCGGCCTCCTGGGCTCAGGCATTCCTTCTACCTCAGCCTTCCGAGTAGCTTGGCCTACAGGCATGCACCACCACACCTGGCTGATATTTTTGATTTTTTGGGTTTTTTTGGTAGAGATGAGGTCTCACTGTGTTGCCCAGGCTGGTCTTAAACTCCTGGGCTCAAGCGATCCTCCTGCTTCGGCCTCCCAAAGTGCTGGGATTACAGGCATGAACCACCACACCCAGCCTCTTACAGCTTTTACCATAGACCAGGTGCTGTTTTCAGCCTGAACATACACTGACTTATTTAATGCTTGCTCCATTTTTACCCTGTAAGGGGAGAAAACAAAGACTTAGCTTACCTACTAAGAGGCAGAGCCTGGATTTGAACCCAGCTGGTCTGAGTCTAGGCTCTGGACTTTACTTGTGCTGTAGGACTTCTCATAGTCAAGGGGGCCAGAGGTCCAGTCTCTCCTCTACTGTGACATCTTTCTATTGTACCGTGCAGCTTTAAGGAGAGAGTTGTCCTCGAGAGAACTGCCTTCTCCCTGATTCTCCACCCTGCCTGGCTCTTCCTTTTTGTCTCCTTTGCTGTTTTGCCCCTGAAATGTTGGAGTCCCCTGCCCCCGCCCTCAGCCCCACATGCTGTCTCTGGGCACATCCAAGCTTGTGGCTGCAGCGCCTGTGTCCTGTGAAGACACCACTTGGGTAGTGCTTCCCTTACCTGCGTGCCGAGTGCCACACCTGACACCAGGCAGCTCCTGGGTGTTTCTGCTCGAATATCTCAGGCTGTGGGTAGCCAAATTGCACTCCCCCACACATCACCTGCCCTCCTTCATTCTCTAGCCTGTGTCCAACATCCAGAAGCTGGGGGACCCCCCTTTCCCACCCTCACCCACTGGGTGATCTGTCTCGTACCTCCAGCTTCTTCTTCTTCCTTTTTTTTTTTTGAGTCAGTCTCACTTTGTCGCCCAGGCTGGAGTGCAGTGGCACAATCTCAGCTCACCGCAGCCTCGACCTCCTGGACTCAGAAGATCCTTCTGCCTCAGCCTCCCCGGTAGCTGGGACTCCAGGTGCGCTCTGGCATACCCAGCTAATTTTAAAAATTTTTTTGCAGACACAGAGTCTCGCTGTGTTGCTGGGCGGGTCTCCAGTTCCTAGACTCAAGCACTCCTCCTGCCTTGGCCTCCAAAGTGCAGGCATGAGCCACCATACCTGACCAGCTTCTGCTTCTTTTATGCCTCCAGCACCTCCCTGCTCACAGCCCAACCTTAATTCAGGCCCTTAGGTCTCCTTGCCTGATTCCACCAGCTTCCTAGCTGACATGTTTTGTGGTCTTTGTCTCTCAATGGCCACCGCACACACTGCCTCCCGCAAGCTGTCTTGGGCGTAATCTCAATGTGGCAGTGCCCTCCTTAAAAACCTCCAGGAACGGCCGGTCCTGGCACTCAGAGAAAACTGGACTCTCAAACATCCACCCCATACAGTGTGGCCACTGCCACCCCCAACCTCATCTGTAGTTCCAGTCACTCTCTCCTCTCAGCTGTCCCTGTCCCATCACTTCCTGCTTTCAGGTATCTCTGCCACTGAGTGGGTTGGTCTTGTCACTGGCCCCAGTGTGGAGTGACAGGCCCTCCCTCCATCCTTTGGTTTGGCGGTGGGGCCCCATGGTAGTTGGGGCTGCTACCCAGCGTGTCTGCTGCAGGGACAGTGCACTGGTCCCAGGAGAATGAAGGAAAGGCAGTTTCTACCCCTGTCACTGGGCTGCGGGTATGTTTATTTCTGTTCACTCCGCGGCCAGGGATTATCTTCAAAGCAGGGAGCTGGAAATAAGTAAATTGGGCATGGAGACCTTGCATCCTGGAGCTTAAGGCCCCCTGGAGGACCCAGGACTAATCCTAGAAAGCTCCAGGGAGAGGCAGCCACGGAGGCCCCAGCCGTGCTGGGTGACACATTTCGTAAGTAGGTCACGGGAAAGAAAGTGAAGCCCCATGGATGTGTTAGGAAGAAAAGTGACCTCTTATGCAGCCTGGAATGAACCCTGAGCCTGTGGGCTTCCAGAACCAGTCTCCCTGAGCCTTGGCCTGAGGGGCAGAGCCATGGGTACCAGGTTTTATTCCCTCCCTCCTGGTTTTTGTGCAGGACACGTGACCATCTTGACACTGCCCAGACTGCCGTCATCGCCATCATCACCACCGTCTCGGTCACCAGCGTCCCCGCAGCTGTTGGCTGAAACTTGACGTGTGCTGAACAATACGCTGAAAGGTGTTGTCTCGTTGACCCCCCAGGGCACCATCCAAGCTGGGGTTACTTGGCACCATAGTGGCTTCTTGTTCTTTGTGTTTTGTTTGATTTCTTTGATTGATGTTCCTGGGAGAGTTTTGGAAGACGAATCGTGAGAATAGGAACAAACTCAAGGTAGAAATCAGAAGGCACAGCCGCTTTCCTGCATGGGGAGGGGAATTCCTTGCTTTCTCCAGGGACCCAAGAAAAGATAGTTGATTAGTGCTGCTTAAATGCATTGCAATTAATTACTTGCCTGTTTCCTTGCACCCTGGGGCTTGGGCTAGCCTATAAATCCTAGTCCCAGGGCAGTTGTAAAATCTTGATTTATCTTCCTGTGTAGGTGTGCTAACACATTCGATGGCTTGAATTATTTAGCGTTATCATGAAAAAGGTCCGATTTCTATTGCTTGCCCTGATTTGCACTTTAAATATAGTTCCCTGTTGCAATTCACCAGAATTCGTGTTGAAAATAGAAAAGAGAAAATTACTTTTAAACAGCAGTTTGGCATCTAAAAGCATGATTTACCTTGGAGTATTTTTCCAACTGCACATTAAAGCACTAAGGCCGAGTTTTTCAAGAGTATTTTTCCCTACTGAATCTGGAAATTAGTGTGAAAAGCAAACAGCAAACATTGCACCTTAGGTGGCCAGGGGACCTTGGGAAGGGGGACTGTTTCCCTCCCTCTCTTTTTCTCTTCCTCCCTCACCGCCCAGGCCCAGGGTGTTAAACTCACAGTGTGCATTCTTGTTAGCTGCTGAAGGTGACACGCAATTTTTTATCTTCCTTGCTAATTTTTCTTACTTTCTTCATCTCTTTGTACCATTTCTCCTTCATTTCCATGAAACCAGGATTTTATTGGTAGACGTTGTGTAAATGACCCATTCTTTTAAGATTGGATTTATTAGTGGTAGAGCGATTCTGCACCTCCAAAATACATTTGGTCCCTTGAATGATTTCTTTTGATTTCTTTCTCTCGTGGAAATGTGAGGATAAAACCCACCAGCACTTTTTTTCCCAGTATTCACCTAATAAGGATTATCTTTTTGATGAGCTCTTATGATCGAAAGTGACTCTGATGCATTTCTTGTGCCATTGCTTTAAATATTATATAATTTATATTTCATGGGAAAAGGGAGTTTTAAATTTCACGGCAGAATGATGGGGAGAAATGATAGGCTTTTGTTGTTGTTAAAGGATATTTTAACTCTAGGTCTGTGCCTTTTTGGATAGAACCAGAATCGAGTGTAACTTCAGCTGAGTCAAGTCTTATCTGAATTAAGGAATCATATGTTGATTATGGCAAGCAGGATTTGTGAAATTCGCTTGATTTATTGGTAAGATCGTCCCATGTGTGATTCCTACTTTAAACAGTTACATTGTCCAAAACTATCGGGTCTTACTCATGAAAGGTGACGTGTTTGTAATTTTTAGAACCAGTACATAAAAATACCTCTCCTAGACGATAGTCTACATTTTAGGGCTGGAGAGCTTTTGTGTTCACATACCCTTCCTTGTTGTATAGCCATCTGGCCTTGCAAAAAACGAGGTAAAGGTAAACACTGGTTATTAGATGATGTCACTAAACCTGTTACATTGAGAAAGTTGTTTTGCTTGATGCAAAGAGGAAATTTTAACCCAGAGATGTTTGTCCCTGTCTGGAATTAGGACTCTATTGAGGAGGGGATGATGGATTTTTGAATCAACGTCACATATTGGCTTGACCACAGTAAGTTCTCAGAGTGCCGTCTTCTGGAATTCTGTGGGGCAAAGCTACTATATGATCACATGTTGCAACCCCCTTGTGCAGTGTTCATTAAATAATTTTAGTTTTGATATCTTCTTGAACGTTTTAAATGTGCATATCAGCTTGGCGGTGAATAAAACAAGACCAAAAACTTTAAGTACCCAGAAACAAAATTTGTATGGTGCTTTGGGGTTAAATCTCTCCTCTCTTCTTAGAACTTGAACAATTTGTGCCTTGCTCTGTGTGTGTGTGTGTGTGTGTGTGTGTGTGTGTAAAAAGTGAGAAAATGGATCAGATCCTGGTGAAAATAAATGGCAGGTCAGGGACACCACCACACTCCTTTCTACTGGACTGATGCTGCCTAGTATAAGGAGTAGACAGCCCTTGGGTGATGTGACTCTAGGGCTGCAGTGAAGACTTTCCTTCATTCATTCATTCATTTGGTAAATGTGTAGTGAGCTCTTCCTGTGTGCTAGCCATGCTCTTGCTGTGGGGGCAAACAGCACACAAACTTATTTTCCTGCCCTCATGAAGCTTATAATCAACTGATGTATAAGATGAGTCGTAAACAAATATCTGTTAATGCCTGTTGGTGACAGGTGCTCTAGGGGATAGTAAACTGGGTGGGGAGGGTAAGGAGGGGGTGGAGTTGGGGATTTAGGTGGGGTAGAGTCAGGGAGACCTCATGTGGTCTCCTGTCTGTCCTCGTCTACTCTTCCACCTAGAGTTTCATCTGGCCCACACTTCAGTTTCACCCAGCCTTGGAAAATGCAGTTCCGGAAATGGAAGCGATTAAACCATGTTAGTCCTTGGCTTCTTAGTGTGAATATGTTTTAGATTATCTCCTTTGAGCAAATGTGAGTGGAGAACTACAGGCAGTGAGTGTCTGGGGCTGGGCATGGGGAGTGACTGGGAGGACCCCAAATGGGCAAAGGTGTCTCCCACTTCTAGGTAGGGTCCCTTTGCACCTTGTGCTGAATCGTGGCCCATGGCAGTGCCTCTCTGACCTACCTAAGACACCTCTGTGCCATGGCATTGCCCATTTACTCCTGGGAATGCTAATTTGGAGAAAGTGAACTCTGTGCAATGCTTTCCTCCTAGCTGTCCAGGAGAAATGCACTGTAAAATTAAGGCATTACTTCTTGTTCACTTAAGCTTCCTGTTTGGCTTATTTTGCTTTATATTTTCAAAGTGTCGCACTGTCATGTTGTTGTTAGTGTTTTTAATGCAGAGCCTAAACGTATCTCTAGGGACATCTTTGTTTATTATAGGCTCTGGCTGAAAACATTAAATCATTCTAGAAGGGGAATGGTTTTAATTCTCATTCTCCTGACCTCACTGCCCTTAGATGGGCACTGTCAGGGGTTTTGTTTCGTTTTGTTTTTTTTGAGTCAGAGTTTCACTCTGACTCCCAGGTTGGAGTGCAGTGGCACGATCACAGCTCACTGCAGCCTCGACCTCCTGGACTCAGGCTATCCGTCTACCTCAAGCCTCTCGAGTAGCTGGGACTACAGGCGTTCACCACCATGCCAGGCTAATTAAAAATTTTTTTTTTTTTTTTTTTTTAGAGAGAGATCTCACTCAGTTGCCCAGGCTGGTGGTCTTGAACTCCTGGGTTCAGGCAATCCTCCTGCCTCGGCCTCCCAAAGTGCTGGGATTACAGGCATGAGCCACTGCGCCGAGCCCCATCAGGGCTTGGTAGGTTCTATGATTGCTAACCTTACAGTCCTGAAGAAAAAAAACCCACTCTGAATTTAGCTCTGTTGCCTGCCAGGCTCTGGCAGAGATTGTGAGGATGGGAATTAGTAATTCCTCCCTCTGGAGTCTGAGGAATTCCCCTTTTCTTAAGAAGGCACCAAAATTAAGATTTTGAAGCAGTAGTATTTTGCATACATCTATTTTGTAGTTTATATCTATAGACACAGATGATATACACAGATTCTGATTTGTTTGGCGTACTGTTTCTTTTTGCTGGGTAGCCTAAGCATGTTGGCTTCGTGCGGATGAATAATTTTAGGTCTGAGATGAAGAAAGCCAGTAATACTAGTTTGTGGCAATGCAGCTGCTTAAAAATGAGCAAATTGTGTCTTGTTAAAGTATCTTTTTTCCCTCATTATAAGCCAAACTGTGGAATGTGAAAATGAACCTGCATTGTTAATTGTAATGTAAAAATATTTCTTTTTTTTCCAGCTTTTGCTTTGGATTCTGAAGACATAAAGAAGGGGGTCAAGCAGTCTCAGGTACTGATGCTGACAATCAGATCTCCTCCCCCCCTCTGGAATTTACTGTAATTTTTTTAATGGGAACTGGAATGATTTCATCCTTCTCTTGTTCTCTCTCTCTCTCTTTTTTTTTTTTTTTTTTGGTTAGATGAATTAATATTATGTTGCTCAACATAGATTTTGAAGTCCTGACAGCAACCTATAGATAGACTTGCTTTAAAAAAAAATCCTTTAACTGTGAGGGCAGATCCACTGGGTTTTAAAGTCATTTTAAGAAAAAAGATGTTTTGACATAGAGTTAGACATTTGAAGTCTTGCTTGACTAGTAGAGTTTTCCCCAGTCTTACCATATCTTACCTTGGACTTAATTTTGCCAGTCTGTGAAAAAATTCTGATGTGTCACAAAAACCTGATTACTGCCACTTGAAGGGGGCATTATGTGAGAGGGCACACTGGGGACCAGGTGGGTGGGAGACCGCAAAGGTATCTATGCTGCCAGACCTCTTGGGCAGTCAGAAGCAGAACCCTGGGCTTGAGGACAGCTGGGGACGGGGCGGACTTATCCAAATCTCAGAGCTGCTTCCTCTTCCGTCTCTTCTTCCTCTTTTTTTTTGAGTTGGGGTCTCACTCTGTCACCCAGGCTGAAGTGCAGTGGCACGATCATGGCTCATGGCAGCCTCGGCCTCTTGGGCTCAGGCGATCCTAGTATCTCAACCTCCCCAAGTAGCTGGGCATGCTACCACCCCTGCCTAATTTTTTTATTTTGTGTAGAGACAAGGTCTTGCTGTGTTGCCTCCCATCTCGGCCTCCCAAACTGCTGAGATTATAAGCTTGAGCCACTGCTCCTGGCCTCTTCTTGATCGTTGGTTGAAGTCAGGAACCTTTTCTAAATGTCTACCAGTTGGGCTTTGCGCTAGATCGGCTTAGCATGTGAGAGAAACAATAGTTTAAAATATCTATTGTTTTTGTCATATGAATTCAAACTCAGCTGACTCTATTTTTTGCTCCACAATTGGTGTAAAAGCATTTTTTAATAGAATGTGTCTTTTATCAACAGTTATTATCTGTTCTACCTGTCCTGTGGATCCCTACACAGGGAAAATGAGAATCATCACCCTGTAGGATTTTTAAGACACTTTATGGTTAATAAAGCATTTTCACACTTTTCATTTAATTCGATTGCCTCCATGTTCCTGTTATTGCTAAGCAAAGTAGATATTCCCATTTATAATGGAGAAAATTTAGCCTCAGAGATTTTAAGTGATTTGACCAGAGTCACAGTGATTATTAAAAGGGAAAGTTAGAATAACAATTTTCTGAATCCTTGAATTTTTGTCACTATACTAATTATATATATATATACTTTTTTTTTTCTCTTCTCAGAGTTTCTCTCTGTCCTCCAGGCTGGAGTGCAGTGGCACAATCACAGCCACTGCGATCCTTCTGCCTCAACCTTCCAAGTGGTTGGAACTACAGACACATGCCACCATGCCCAGCTAATTTTTAAATTTATTGTAGACACGAGGTCTCGCCAAATTGCCCAGGCTGATCTCGAACCTCTGGGCTCAGGCAGTCCTCTTGCCTTTGCCTCCCAAAGTGCTGGGATTACAGGCGTGAGCCACTGCACACGTCCTATTTTATATTAAACGGCCCTGTGCATTGTCTCTGGGAAATATGAGGATCCTTTGTGACAGATTTGAAGTGCTGTTTAATCCTATGGTGGCTTGTGACATTATGCCTTGAATGACATAAGGTTAGCACTGGACACTGGAGCCAAAGTGCCACAGTTCATCTCTTCTTTACCACTGACCAGCTGTGGGCATTAGCAAATCTTGCTGGGCCTCAGTTTCCTCATCTGTAAGATGGGATCCTACCTCAAGGGACTGTTTGTTTGTTTTTTATAATCAATATTTTTTATTATGATATTGTGGGGTACAGTTAAGGTTAAGTATACAAATATGCTTCAGGCACCCTTTTTGATAAGAGGTGTCTCCCCGTCCCCAGGGAGGGGACGGTTTTGAAGATTAAGTGTGCGTTTACTTCTTTGAACAGTGCTGGGTCCTATTTACATGTTTACCTGGTAAGACAGCAAGAAATGTTTTATTTAGCCTTTCAAGAGGCTACATGCACCACCTGTTCTATCTGAGTAAATCAAAGTAAAAAGAGAAACTGTAGACCTTCCTGCTTTTATCAGTTACATTTTCCTTCCTTCCTTCCTTCTTTTCTCCCTCTCTTCCCCTCCCTCTCTCCCTCCCTTCTTTCTTTCTTTTTTTCTTTGAGTCGGGGTCTCACTCTCTCATCCAGGCTGTAGGGCTGTAGGGCACACTCATGGCTCACCGCAGCCTCAACCTCCTGACCTCAGGCAATCCTTCCATCTCAGCCTCCAGAGTAGCTAGAACTGCAGGCACATGCCACCATGCCTGGCAAATTTTTTGATTTTCTGTAGAAGTGAGGTCTTGCTATGTTGCCCAGGCTGGTCTCGAACTCCTGGGCTCAAGCAGTCCTCCTGCCTCGGCCTCCCAAAGTGCTAAGACTTTTTTTTTTTTGAGTTGGAGTCTCATTTTGTCATTCAGACTGTAGTGCGGTGGCACACTCACGGCTACCACAGCCGCTACCTGCTGGGCTCAGGCGAGCCTTCTACCTCAGCCTTCCAAGTGACTGGAACTACAGGCACACACCACCACACCCAACTAATTTTTTTTTTTTGTAGAGATGAGGTCTCGCCAAGTTGATCTCGATCACCTAGGCTCAGGCAATCCTCTCACCTCCACCTCCCAAAGTGCTGGGATGACAGGTGTGACCCATAGCGCCCAGCTGTTTTTGTGTGTGTATGTATGTGTGTTTTTGAGTCGGAGTCTCACTCTGTTGCCCAGGCTAGAGTACAGTGGCATGCTCATAGCCAACACAGTCTCAACCTCCTGGGCTCAGGCAATCAATCCTTCTGCCTCAGCCTCCAGGGTAGGTAGCTGGGACTGTAGGCATATGCCATCATGCCCAGCTAATTTTTTGATTTTCTGAAAAGGTGCGGTCTTGGTGTGTTGCCCAGGCTGATCTTGAACTCCTGGGCTCAAGCAGTCCTCCCACCTCGGCCTCCCAAAGTGCTAAGATTTGTTCTTTTTTTTTTTTTTTTTTTTTTTT